>NW_023420280.1:0-1568 GCF_002922805.2 Oryzias melastigma
ATCTCAGAATTCCGACTCCGGAATCTCGGAATTCCGACTCGGAAATCTCGGAATTCCGACTCGGGAATTTCCGAATGCCGACTCCGGAATCTTGGAATTCCGACCCTAAAAACTTGGTATTCCAACTCAGATTTTGAAATTCCGACTTGGGAACATGGGAATTCTGACTTGGGAATCTCGGAAGTCGGAACATGAGAATTCTGACTCAGATTTTGAAATATCGGAATTCCGACTCAGGAATCTCGGAATTCTGACTCTGAAATCACGGAATTCTGACTCTGAAATTTCAGAATTCCGACTCCGGAATCTCAGAATTCCGACTCGGGAATCTCGGAATTTCCGACTAAGGAATTTCGGAATTCCGACACCGGAATTTCAGAAATCGGACCCGGAAAACTTGGAATTCCGACTCCGGAATTCTGAGATTCCGGAGTCGGAATTCCAAGTTTTCCGGGTCAGAATTCCAAGATTCCGGAGTCGGAATTCTGAGATTCCGGAGTCGGAATTGTGAAATTCTGTTGTCGGAATTCCGAGATTCCGGAGTCGGAATTCCAAGTTTTCCGGGTCCGATTTCTGAGATTCCGGAGTCGGAATTCTGATATCCCTGAGTCGGAGATTCCGAGATTCCCGAGTCGGAATTCTGAAATTCTGGTGTCGGAATTCCGAAATTCCGGTGTCGGAATTCCGAAATTCTGTTGTCGGAATTCCGAAATTCCGGGTAAGAATTCCGGGATCTCAAGTCAGAATTCCCATGTTCCCGAGTCGGAATTCTGAGATTCCAGAGTCGGAATTCCGAAATTCTGTTGTCGGAATTCTGAGATTCCGGAGTCGGAATTCTGAGATTCCAGAGTCGGAATTCTGAGATTCCAGAGTCGGAATTCTGAGATTCCAGAGTCGGAATTCCGAAATTCTGTTGTCAGAATTCCCATGTTCCCGAGTCGGAATTCTGAGATTCCGGAGTCGGAATTCCGAGATTCCAGAGTCGGAATTCCGAGATTTCCGGGTAAGAATTCCGAGATCTCAAGTCAGAATTCCCACGTTCCCGAGTCGGAATTCTGAGATTCCGGAGTCGGAATTCTGAGATTCCAGAGTCGGAATTCCGAAATTCTGTTGTCGGAATTCTGAGATTCCGGAGTCGGAATTCTGAGATTCCAGAGTCGGAATTCCGAAATTCTGTTGTCGGAATTCCGAGATTCCGGAGTCGGAATTCCAAGTTTTCCGGGTCCGATTTCTGAAATTCCGGTGTCGGAATTCCGAAATTCCTTAGTCGGACTTCAGAGATTTCTGAGTCGGAATACCGAGGTTCCTGAGTTGAAATTCCAAGTTTTCCGGGTCCGAATTCCAAGACTCCGGAGTCGGAATTCCGAAATTCCGGTGTTGGAATTCTGAAATTCCGGTGTCGGAATTCCGAGATTTCCGGGTCAGAATTCCGAGATCTCAAGTCAGAATTCCCATGTTCCCAGGTCGGAATTCCGATATCCCTGAGTCGGAAATTCCGAGATTCCCGAGTCGGAATTCTGAGATTCCGGAGTCGGAATTCTGAAATTTCAGAGTCAGAATTCCGTGAT
>NW_023420280.1:1842-2053 GCF_002922805.2 Oryzias melastigma
GGAATTCTGAGATTCCGGAGTCGGAATTGTGAAATTCTGTTGTCGGAATTCCGAGATTCCGGAGTCGGAATTCCAAGTTTTCCGGGTCTTATTTCTGAGATTCCGGAGTCGGAATTCCGAGATTCCGGAGTCGGAATTCCGAAATTCCGGTGTCGGAATTCCGAGATTTCAGAGTCAGAATTCCGAGATTCCTGAGTCGGAATTCCGATAT
>NW_023420281.1:0-2053 GCF_002922805.2 Oryzias melastigma
AAACCTCACAAATCCAACTGTTTTCTGCTCCTTTTGCTTTGAGGGTGTTTTTTTAAATCACAGAAGTCTGATTAATCTGTTGGTGGGTAGGAGTTAGTGATTCAGGCAGAGGTGGACACATTTTTATCTATATGAGGTAAAAAAAAACTTAAGTCACAACCAGACTGTATATGAGAACTGGACGGGTGACCCCTCCCCCCTGTACCTGCTGGTTCCAAGTAGAGAAGTAAACCACTATTACCATTTTTTTAAACATGTTCTCGATAATTTTTTCATGATATAATCTGTGGAAAAAGTTATAAACTGACCAATCAGATGTCTCAATAAAAGGAGGGGCTCATTTCAAACGCTGAAAAGTTTGATTGACAGATTGTGTCGACTTCTTTCAAGTGATAGATGTGTCGCCTTCCAATAAACTCAATCATAGCTGGTGAAAATCGTTACGATAGAAAACCAATCGATGCTTACAGACGTCATCTAGAAATTAGGAATTTAAAGACCAATTCCAATAAAAAAAATGTTTTTTGGAGGGGCTGGAAATCAATAAAAAAATTTAACTAATTAATCGCTAATATTAATCGTGATTAAATGCGATTCCTTTTTTTTTAGTTACAATATTTACCACTTATTATCTGTAAATAATCACATTATGAAATCACACACAAAACTGTACATCTAAAATGTTCATTTTAAATCAATGCTGTCAATCGATTCTAAAAATTAATCCGATTAATCACAATTAACAGCAATGTTTTACTAGGTACATTTTATATGACAATATTTCCTTCATTTTAGTGTCTGAAATGTTTAAACTGATCAAGCGTTAACCCAGAAGTGTTACTTGTGTGTACAGAACACATCTACAGCGGAACTCTAAAGACTTTTATGTCTGCAGTTTTACTCCGAGAAAACAGAGATGCTGACATGCAGATCTAAAAAAAAAAGTTTTGGTCACATTGCACAAATGTGCTTTAAAAAAATAACTTTTCTTTCATCTTCTGGACAAAAACAAGCGGTAAGAGGTGAACTTTCTTTCTGAACTGAAGTTCTGATCTCTGAATTTGTGAAAAAGAATTATATTTAAAAAAAGTAAGAATAAAGGACTAAAACTGATTGAATATTCATGTATTTAGTAAGTGACCACAATACAAGTGAGATGAAACCCGACAGTGTTTTAACACACGCCGTGTGAGCCTGAGCACTCTTTCTATGCGATCTGTAACAAATATTAATGCGTTAATTCTTTCTGATTAATTGCGTGCGTTAATGCGTTAACTTTAACAACCCCAGTTTTTGGTGTTTTTATCTCGTAATAGAGGACACAACATTAAATCTGAATTTCTGAGTATTTCTTTATTAAAATCGTGATGATCAGATGAAAAGCCGCCGTTTGAAAAAGAGTTAGTGATGCAGCAACTGCCATGGGCGGGGCCAAAGTCTCCCAGGATGCACTGCTACAATTCTGATGCGATAAACAGATCCGTTAACGTCTTCGTTCACCTCGTCTGAGCCGGTATCTGGATTAAAACTATTTGCTAGCCGTTTTTCTGCTATGCTAATGCTAGCATGGAGTTGTGAGGTACTGTAAGCTAGCGGGAGGGAACGCTGGAATGTAAATGTAGGGTTACTTCTAATGAGCTACTGCCGCTCTGCAGAAACTATGTCCTAGAAAACGATTTTGCTAAAAAATAAAAATTTCGTTGGAGTCACTTAGGGGCCAGTGCTTGCTCCTTACTACTGTGGGGCACTATTGGAGAGCATCATCTCTGCGTCATAAGTGACGTACGAAATTCCAAGAAACAAATATGTTCTCCTTAAGATGCAACCACTCCTCTACAACCCAAAAACCTGCAGAACCCATACGGGTCAAGCCCCTAAAGCCCTAAAGTAACAAAAAATGACAAACAGCTTAAACATGAAAACTTTCCAGAACCGCGCTCTGTAAACATGTGTTCCCAGTGAGACCTGCATGGACCAGGGAGCTGAAGAAGCTTTAAGTGGGCTTTACATTCTGTTTGTCTTTCAGGCTGTGATGAAACACAGCAGGAAAAGC
>NW_023420282.1:0-2053 GCF_002922805.2 Oryzias melastigma
AAGTTAGGGAGAAAAAAAGTTAGGGGTGAATACACTCAACTTTTCCCCCCACCTTTACACGTAGGAGGCGGGTGGTTCCACTGGCGGGTGGCCAGACATTGAGCGTGTGCGAGGCCCTCCATCTCATAACCACGATTACAAACAAAGCTGACCACATTGTTGAGGTTGAAGCCATTTCCCACCGTGCGGCCATATATGGGACTTCCTGGATGCCCACAACTGATGGCTATAAAAGAAAAAATAAATACAGAGAAATTAGGTACATATACTGTATTTTACAAACTATAAAGCCCAATTAAAATGTGTTTCAAAAATGAAACAATGTGCCTTATAATCTGATGTTGAAGTCATTATGAAGGGTACACAGCACTCTCTTATAATGTTTGGTTGGGTTATATTAAGAATACACTAATGCAGCTAACATGTAGCGCTATCGGACTTTGTTTTATACATGTTAGTTACAAAGTGAGGAGTTAAGGTAATTTTAGCGTTATCAGCCTGTTCTATTACATGTTGCACACAAAGTTGGGTTTTATTTAGAAAATGCTAACACGGCTAACGTGTAGTGGTGTCGGAATGTGTTTTTTTTTTATATGTTATGAACAAGGTTGGGAGTTAACATTTGGAGTTAACATAATCTTAGCATTATCAGTCTGTTCTTTTATGAGTTGCAAACAAGGTTGGGTATTATTGTGAATATGCTAACATGGCTAACGTGTAGCGTTACTGGACTGTGTTTTTTTACATGTTACTAACATGGTTAGGAGCGAACATTTGGAGCTAACGTAATATTAGCAAATATTAACCTGTTCTTTTACCAGTTGTAAACAAGGTTGGGTTTTATTAAGAATACGCCAACACGGCTAATGTGTAGCGTTGTTGGATTGTGTTTTTTTAACATTTTACTAACAAGGTTGGGAGCTAATATTTGGAGTTAACGTAATGTTAGTGTTATCGGCCTGATCTTTAAATGTTAAAAACAAGGTTGAGTTTTATTGTGAATATGCTAACACGGCTAACGTGTAGCGTTGTCGGTTTGTGTTTTTTTTACATGCTACTAACATGGTTGGGAGCTAACATTTAGAGTTAACGTAATATTAGCATTATTGACTCGTTCTTTTACGTGTTGCAAACAAGGTTGGGTCTTATTGGGAATATGCTAACACAGCTAATTTTTTTTCAGGAGTTACAAACAATGTTGGGCGTTAGCATAGTCACAGTAACTTTTGTTTTAGCGTGTTGCAAACAGGGTTGGGTGTTACAGGTATTGTGTACATGCTAACAAGGCTAATACTTCTAACGTGGCTAATGTGTAGCATGCTAAAACCAGTTCTACTAAATGACATACTTATTTCTAACTCCTTTTCTCTCGTCTTATAGTTTGAAGCTCCTGCTTTATGACATAATTTCAAAAATAAATCTTTCATAGACGCGCCTTATAATCTGGTGTGCCCTATTGTCCAAAAATATGATAATACCTTTCATAAAAATATGTTTCACAGAAACTGTATGCAGAAAATACAAAATGTTATTAAATTCTGCAGTATTTTTAATTAAAAAAATAGAATAATGCAATTTATTTTGGAATATGACACATGTAACCCTTCCGCTCTCCTTAGTTTGTTTACATTAAAAGTGGGGTCATCTGGACCCCCCAAGACAGTGCGCTGAACTTTTTTTTATCTTTGATTTTTGAGTTTCACTAATGTCCATGATGGACATAAAATCCTGTCCACCTTTGTCATGGAAGAAATCACATATCAATATGTGGTTGGAGTCAACTGGACCCCAAAGAGAGCGGAAGGGTTAAACATATTTTTTTTAATGTTTGCAATTATTTAAGATAAATATATCCCACTGAAGTTTTCAAACATTTTCAGCCTACACTTAATTCCTATGTGTTACTAGTGAAAACACTACTTAATGTGTAGATATGCTTTGACAGGAAGTAAAATACCAACCCACTGCTGCTTTTTTCCAGCTTCAAATCTGTAAACACATCCAGCACGTCACAAACTTGAAATAACTTCCTTTTTTGTTTTCCCATCGCCAA
>NW_023420283.1:0-873 GCF_002922805.2 Oryzias melastigma
CTTCGGGCTCTCGCCGGTTGCCTCTGGGCTCTCGCCGGTTGCCTCGGGGCTCTCGCCGGTTGCCTCGGAGCTCTCGCCGGCCCCCTTCGTGTCCTCGCCGGCCGTCGTGGAGCTCTCGCCGGTCGTATCTGTGTTCTCGCCGGCCACCGCCGGCCTTGCGCCGGTCGTCTTTGAACTCTCGCTGGTCGTTTCCGTGTCCTCGCGGGCCGCTCCTGTGTCCTCGCCTGCCGCCTCTGGACTCTCGTCAAGTGGCTCACGTCGGCTCCCTGACCATCTTCCGGATCGGCTGCGTCGGTGCCGGCGGTCCCCTGACCGTCCTCCGGACCGGCTGCACCTGCCCCGTCGGTCTCCTGGCCGTACTCCGGGTCGGCCGCGCCTGCCCCGTCGGCCCCCTGACCGTCTTCCGGACCGGCTGCACCTGCCTCATCGGTTCCCTGGTCGTCCTCCGGATGGGCTGCGCCCGTCCCATCGACTCCCTGGCCGGCCTCCGGATCGGCTGCACCTGACCCGATGGCTCCCTGGTCGTTCTCCGGATCGGCTGCGTCCGCCTCGTCGGCCCCCTGGCCGTCCTCCGGACCAACTGCACCTGTCTCGTCGGCCCCCTGACCGTCTTTTGGACCGGCTACACCTGCCCTATCGGTTCCCTGGTCGTCCTCCGGATCGGCTACTCCTGCACCGTTGGCCTCCTGGTCGTCCTCCGGATCGGCTGCTCCTGCACCGTCGGCCTCCTGGCCGTCCTCCGGACCGGCTGCTCCTGCCCCGTCGGCCTCCTGGCCGTCCTCCGGATCGGCTGCCCCTGCCCCGTCGGCCTCCTGGCCATCCTCCGGCCCGGCTGCGCCTGCCTCGCCTGGTCCCTCGACCCTCCGCCGCACC
>NW_023420283.1:942-1730 GCF_002922805.2 Oryzias melastigma
ACAAACGGGCAAAATGAGTATATTTGCTTTTAGACTCTATAAAAATAATAAATACATAAAAATAGTCATACTACAAACCTTCAGGGGTGGTAGTGGTGGTGTCATGGAGCAACCTGCTGCTACCATCTCCAGCCACCAGAGGGAGCGCTCACCACCTACCACCACCTGGACTCACCACCTCAGCTGTTCCCCATCACCTCATCACCTCCTCAGCATTTAGTCTGCCTCCACACTCCACTCCCCGCGAAGCTTTGCATGTGCCTCTCTGCCTGCATCGCTGAGCGTTCTCCTCCTGGTCTCACCTTCTGTTTTCCTCTGACCCTGCCTCGCCTGGCCCCTGCCCTCACCCTCGCCTGGATTCTGACCACTCTGGATTTCCTGTCTGTCCCAACTCTAGCTTTGTGGACTTTAACCTGTGCATCACGCCCATTGCCCTGTCTTCACCAAATAAACCTGCTGCACTTGGATCCAGCCGTCTGCCTGTTTCGTGACAGGTGGAGAGCTGTCGACATATTTTTTTTAATGCGGCATCTGTAAAAGAAAATGCATTTTTTAACAACACATAGTGTGTGTGATGGGGTTCGCTAGAAAAACATACTCTTCCTATTCGCTAGGTGGGGATCTAGAGTAATTTAACCGTCAAAGAAAATACATACTACTCCAATTCAATAGATGGCGATATCGAGTCATTTTTAACCGCAGAAGAAGAGGATGTGACGTCATGATTTACCGCGTGCTTCAAAATGGCTGCACCGCGGTTCACAAGACGGGAGGAAAAAGAAAGAAAA
>NW_023420283.1:1887-2050 GCF_002922805.2 Oryzias melastigma
GACGCTCGTTGACGGGTTGCAGAGTGGTCTGAGACTCGGAGGTCAGGGGCTGAGGCTGGGGGTTAGGCTGAGGCGGCTTCTGCGCGGGATGTTTGGTCGGGAAGCTCGGGGTAGGTCGCTGCTGCTGCTGCTGCTGCTGCTGCTGGAGCATCTGAGTTTGACC
>NW_023420284.1:0-956 GCF_002922805.2 Oryzias melastigma
GTGTCGCTAAGGCAAAAGACAATGAATTCTACAGAGCGTCTGTGTGTGAAGTTGGCAACGCAAAAGTCAAAGTATTCTTCATAGACTATGGAAACACAGAAGTGGTCGACAGGAGCGACATCAGAAGTCTCCTTCCGGAGTTCAAAGAGTTACCACAGCTAGCACTGAAGTGTTCCCTGGCAAGTGTCGGACCAAAAGAGGGAAGATGGAATGACGCCGCAACTGAATTTTTTACCAAAGTAGTCACAGACAAGGTGCTTAATGTATGTGTGAAAGTCAAAAATGCAGATGGCTATGTTGTCCAGCTAACCGATCCCAACGCGCAGAGTGAACAAGATGTTGGCAGACTGATGTGCAACTTAGGTCATGCAGAATGGCTTGAGCTGAGTCAGCCATTGGTTGTTATGCCACATGTTAATGGAAATGTCCCATCATGCAGAGATGAACAAGTTCAGCCCCAGACCAAAGGTGGTTTTGTCATCAAGGAAGCTCCTCTCTTTAAAGCACGCATGTTTAGCATTGGAAGCCTCCTGGATGTCATCGTGTCCTGCATTGAAAGCCCAAATGACTTTTGGTGCCAGCTGGTACAGAACACAAGGCACTTGCATCTGCTCATGGATGACCTGCAGTCTCATTACGCAAACAGTGAGTTCCAGCCTGATGTAGGAAAGTCATGTGTAGTTCAACATCCCAGCAATGGAAAGTGGTACAGAGCTCTTGTGGTTCGCAGACACAAAACGCCACACGTCGACGTGCTGTTTGTCGACTATGGACAAACTGAGACGGTCTCCATCTACACCCTGAGGAGAATCAGCCCTGAATTCCTGACTCTGGACGGCCAAGCTTTCCGATGCAGCCTGTTAAACCTCACGGATCCCACAACTCTAGTCAACAACTGGAACCAAGAGGCGGAAGCAAGGTTCTTCAACTTTGTCACAGATGCTGCGTCCAACTTT
>NW_023420284.1:1025-2049 GCF_002922805.2 Oryzias melastigma
TATTTGCACCATTATGGCCAAGCTTGTTTCAAGCCCACTTCCACAGAAACTCAACGGCCCGTCGGCCAGTCTGTGCACGTACTACTACTCTGCCCATGACGTCAAAGTAGGGACAGAAGAACAAGTGAGGGTGACGTATGTGGACAGTGTCAACCACTTCTACTGTCATCTGGACAAGAACCAAGATGTTATGGAGAAACTCTCCATGAGGTTGAACAGTCTGTGCCATCAGCTCCAGAAGGTGAAGTTTCCAAAAGTCTTTGCATCTTTATGCTTTGCTAAGTACACCGATGGCCAGTGGTACAGGGCTCAGATCAAGCAAACAAAGCCAGCTGTACTGGTTCACTTTGTTGATGTTGGTGACACAATTGAGATGGACGAATCTGACTTGATCCCAATTCCTAAAGGAGCCAACGACATACTGTCGGTGCCCGTACAAGCGGTTCTCTGTGGCCTCGCAGATGTTCCTCCTGATGTTTCCAGCGAGGTGAACCAGTGGTTTACCACAGCTGTGCTAAACTGCAAATTTAAGGCACGTGTTGTGGCCCAACAGATTGATGGGAAGTTTCCGGTTGAGCTGTATCATGGGAACTCTCAGATCAATTTTGACATAAAGAAAATGTTTCTTAATAAAGCCCAGAAGAAGCAGCAGAGCCATGAAGATTTTCGGCCTCATGAGGATCCAACTCTGAGGACAACAGGAGATTTTCCAGAGCAAGCCGTATCTAAGAGCAGTGCCGGCATTGTGGATAGAAATCGTCCAAGTGTGAATCTGCAGGCTGTGCAGAAGCATGAAAATGGCTATTCTGAAAGCGTGAAGAAGATGAGACACCCTGCTTTAGAGCTGTACAAACCTCCATATCAAAGGAAGTCGTTTAATACAATACCAAATGGTGCTTCTAAGACTGCAGAAGCTCCAGCGAATCAAAGATTTGATCTTTTTCCTCCTGAAGCGAAGCATCTCTGCTCAGAATCGTCTAGATCAGAATCCCAGCGGAAAGTCGATGGTGGAAAACTCCCTCAG
>NW_023420285.1:0-2048 GCF_002922805.2 Oryzias melastigma
TTTTAGCTAATGTAGACCCTTTTTATTCATTTTTTAGGCTGTTTTCTGTTTTTTTAGGGTATTTTAAAGTTTAGCTATTTTTTAAGCAACATGCTAACTGTTTTGGCTAACCTAAGTTTTTTCAGTTTTTTAGGCTAATTTGGCATTTAGCTAAAATTTTAGCTGGCTATCAGCTTCAGCGTTCTCAACTATTAATTTCAGCATTTTCAGTGGCCAAATTCAGCTTATAGCATTCACATTAGCATTATCACAGCTATATATCTAGTTTTTAGTTAGTTTAAAGCTAACGATGGTTAAGATGTGTGCATGTCCCGATTAGTCGACTAATCTGAAAAAGAATCGTTGATAAGTCGACCATTAAAATAACTATTTGAGTTGATTATATAAAATACGTTACTGAATTTTAGCCAGTTGTGATATATATAAGAGGCTTGGTTTAGCGTATCTGGGGCAGGAGGATGAAAGTGTTAAAAAGAGTCAGGCCGGCCAGGAAAGCGGCAAGGACAAATATGGTCCTTTAATCCACTCTTTAGCATGAGCCAGAATAAGCCTGTGTGCAGTTGTACCACCACAACACGCCGAGGCTGAGGGCAAACAAGGAAGCGAGAAGCTTTTATTTATTTATTTTTTTGCGTTCGTCTCCCAGCCTCCTCTTTGCCCCCTCTTGCTCATTTTCAGCCTCTCGTCTGTCGAGCTCTCGGTGAAAACTGTATGGAGACAGTGCAAGAGCTCGGTAAAGAGTGGCCCGTGTCATTGGCTGACTGGCACTCCACCCCCACTTGTGATTGGCCGCAGGCCTCAGCGTAACATTCAATCAGCTGGATGGAAGTGTATGTAGGTCAGAGCGGTGGTGATGTGAGCTGTCTCTGTCTCTCTGCTTCCCCTCCTCCACCACCTTTGGTTTGGTGAACCGGCTGTTGTGTTAATTGGCCACGTTCCATATCTCAAACTCGGAGAGGAGACTTGGTGGGGGGATGAAGGTTTTGAAGAGGAGGGAGCGCTGTGGGGGGAAAGATGATTCAACATTGGGGCTCCGTGTTGCAATCGAGGCTGCAACAGCGTCGAACAGAAACCTCACAGAGACGGAAGCAGGAGTGTTTGTGTTCTTTTTGTTATCAGCGGATGGAGATGTAAAACGAGCTCCTCGTTTGTTTAGAGCACATGTGTCAAAGTCAAGGCCCGGGGGCCGGATCAGGCCCGCCGGGTAATGATATCCGGCCCTCCAGATCGTTATATTGTATTGTTATTAATGGCCCAATGTTATCTTGCACTTATTTTTAACTTGTATAATTCTTACAAAATATATTTTATTTTTACTCAAGAGAGTAAAATATTGATAAATATTTTGGAGTTTGGCTTATATAGCTACATGCTAGCTGTTTAGGCTAATTTAGGCTTTTTTCACTTTTTTAGGCTATTTTTTACCTATTTTTTAAGCTGCACGGTATAGCTGTTTCAACTTCAGCATTATCAGCTATCAACTTCAGCTTTTTCAACTATCAGCTTAAGCGTTTTTTTTCAGATATTAACTTCGGCATTTTCAGCTATCAGCTTTAGAGTTTTCAGCTATCAACTTCAGCATTTTCAGCTATTAACTTCAGTGTTTTCAGCTATCACTTTCAGCGTTTTCAGCTATTCAGCATTTTCAGCTTTCAGTTTTCACCTATCAACTTCTGCATTTTGAGCTATCAACTTCAGCGTTATCATCTATCAATTTTTGCTTTTTCAGCTACCAATTTAAGCGTTATTTTCACATATAAACTTCAGCATTTCCAGCTATCAGCTTTAGAGTTTTCAGCTATCAACTTCAGCATTTTCAGCTATTAACTTCAGTGTTTTCAAGTGTCACTTTCAGCGTTTTCAGCTATTCAGCATTTTCAGCTTTCAGTTTTTAGCTATCAACCTTTGCATTTTCAGCTATCAACGTCAGCGTTTTCAGCTATCAACTTCAGCTTTTTCAGCTATCAGCTTAAACGTTTTTTCAAATATCAACGTTACCATTTTCTAGGGGTGTTGCGGATCACGGATTATCCGTGGTCCGTACGGAT
>NW_023420286.1:0-2048 GCF_002922805.2 Oryzias melastigma
TCCTCGACTGACCCGGATCGGGGTGATGAAGGCTTTGGGAAAAAAAGTGTGTGTGGATATAGGAGGGACTTCCTGTCTTATCCATCCCATAGTTTCAACTCAGAATTGTAACTGATGATCACATGGTGTCCGTTTGTGTTGGCTAAAGGGTCCTTGCAGATGAGGAAACTGAAAATGCTAAAGAAAACAATTAAATCCGCGAGCGCCATTGTATGGCCCGGAGGCGTTACTCTCCCCCGCCCTTGCTGCCCCTTTTTGCCCCGCCCTCACACTGCTACAGGCCCTCATTCTCCCCCTCTGCTCCTGCCAGCTTGGTCAAATTCATATAAGCAATTAACTTTTTAAAACACGGCAGCTTTTCTGGTGATTTTATCTCCATGGCAACCCTTTTATGTCTCAGTCACCTGAAGGTGACAAACAGGTTTACCAGTATTTTAGAAGAAAAGGCAAAAGGAGTTTTTTTAGATGTTTATTCAGGAGAGGGTTTTTGTTAACCACGCCCACATTCCTAAAACAAGTCATGTAGTATGGTAAGCTCGCAAAAGTTGTGTTCCCCAGTTGCTCGCACATTTTCGCCAAAATCTACAACTTCTCAAAGCAAAAACTTCTGAACCCAATAATGCTCGAGGAGTTGTGGAAGGGTTTAACTTTGTAGAAGGTACTCTAGGGGACTTTTTTTTTGCAATACAAGATGACTGCCAAGATCGATTGGCGATACTAGGCAGCTGCAGGCGGGGAAAGGCGCCTGCAATGAAGGCGAACTCTGAGCTGCAGTGAGACTGAACCAGAACAGGAAGTTGTCGTTAACATTTGGTTAGATTTAAAAATGCCTCTCCTCCTTTGCATAATCTATGCTATTATGTCTTTCATATCAATTTTTAACATCTGTCCGCAGACAGATGAAAAAAGCTGCTCTGTTAATTTAATTTATAAATTAGATTAAAATTAAAGTTAACTTTTAAAAGCAACAATAGCACACGACCACCGATGATTTGAAATCTTATTTATTTTTACATCAGTGATTCACTATTTTCCAAAAAGAGTTATAAAATACGCAGATTGCCTTGATTTAGCGCCAGTCATTTCTGATTAGCATCACGTCAAACTACAAGAAGTGTTAAGACATAGTTTCCCACAATGCATTGTTTTGTAGTTGTCGAGGTAGCTTGCAACCTGCTCAGTACTTAATTTCTAGCTGTACTCGCCGAGGTAGACTCCTTGCACCCACCCCTTTCACGCAATATTTTTATGATGAATGACATGTGACATCAGAGCAAAAACTACCCAACATGCACTGCAATCTGCACACCGCTGCGTCCGCCTGCATAACCTCAAACTGACCCTTTGGTACGACGCTGAAGTTGTGGTGGTAGACTTAACCTGGTGGTCTGTGGGGGAAATGTTGTGAAGATCACTTGACTTGTCAAAGTTCACACTTTGCCATAAAATGCCCACCCATACCCTGAGGCCAGAATTTCAAATTTCCTTTCTGTGTCCTTGACCTGGATTTAAAATATTATTTTATGCCCCATAAGACATTTTGGCCCCATTCATTTTTTGGAAAGTATCACTTGCTGTGATGTCTTCTTGTTTTTTTTGATGGACGGGGTTTCGTTCACTGTTGCCATGTCTGAATTCCTTCACTACACACTATATACCGCCCTATGTAGTGGGTTCGCCATGCAGTGCTGTCCAAATCTACAATTCCAAAATCAAGTGCCCAAGAAATTTCCCAGGAGTCTTTGCGAAAACCCATTATACATCAATGCTCACTACATTTGTGAGCATAGACCAGTTTTGAATCATTTGTTTCCTTTTAAACAATTTTTGACATAGCCTAAGACTCTGATCAGGTCAGATGAACACTGATCTATATTTCTCTATCCTTTAAAATGGGTAATGAGATGCACATTCACAGGATGTGACCTTTAATGTATGACACGATCCTTTCCCACAAATTATTACTCACTCAACAGAATTTGACATTTATATTTATACCACAGCTCCTCCTCATTGGTCCATGACCACATGGTTGGTCAGACAAACCA
>NW_023420287.1:0-2047 GCF_002922805.2 Oryzias melastigma
GAATTTTATTGGCTTTTTATTTTGTTCCCCCCCCCCTTTTGACACTAACATGGTTAAGGTGGAGTAGTGTTGAATTATATATATTTTTATGTGTTAATGTGTTTATTTACATGTTGCAACAATCATGGGAGTTACAGATATAAATACGTTAAGTTTGCTAATGCTTCTAGTATGGCTAATTTGTTGGCTAATTGTTTCAAACAAGTTTTAGAATCACTGTGAATGGAGTTAAGAAAGTCTAACTAAAATACTGATTCTCTTTTCTCGCTTAATACCCCTTAAAGTTTGGTGCACCTAATAGATGACAGAAGTATGAAAATAGACCATTCATTGATGATTTTCCTTATAATCCTGTGTTCCTTATAGTGTGGAAAACACAGTAGTTTCTAACATCTAAAGAGCCTTCTATACAAGTTTGAAGCACCGAAAACAACTTACAGGTCATAAAAGGGACCCTAAATACCCAACCTCTTTTTCATACGCTGGAGTAGGCTACTTGTACAAAAAAAATGCACACAAGTACAAAAAAAACCCCAAAAAACATTGCCCTCTATTATGGGGAATACACTCGCACCCAACAGAGCTACAATAAATACTGGTTTATGCACAGAAAGCTGTTTAGCCTGTAGTGAATGTAGCTGATGAGAGGCTTTGGGTGTGTATTTGTTTGAAATAAGCCAACCATCTTTGCTTCATTTTCTACGAGTGAGATACCTGCCAATACTCCATTTGCTCAAATATGAAAAATGTAGCTTCATTCGGGCTGATGCAGGAGCTTTGGGGAATTGCTCATTTGACATGATATCAATATGCTTTTTTGTTCTCCACCGTCCGCTGTGTTTCTTTGATGAGAGAGACTCCTCATCAGTGGGCACAAGTCTTCGATTTTTCTACATCCACACATCCTGGAAAAATCTCGACTTTACTTTGCATAAGTAGTAGGTTTTACCGATGATGGTTGTTGTTCATGAGATTAAGGTGCCGTTTGCACTAATTTAGTTTGAGCCTTTTTTTTTCTTGTTACAATACAACATATAACACGTAAAAAAATATCTTATTATGTTTATTTATTTATTTTTTGTGGTTCCCCTCCAGCCCAGTCAGGAGAAATGTGAGAATCTGCCACATTGCTTGAAAAAATAGCACAATGACTTTTTAAGTAGTGCCAGGATGCTCCAGAAAAGGCTTTTGTTTGTTATTTTTTGCTACGTAACATTTACCAAAATGATATTTTTACCTTGTTGCAGTGGATGTAGTTTATTTTAAAGAGCTAAAACACTATACTACTTACTAAAAGAGAGCTTTGTGCTCAAGAATTCATGTTTTTTTCTTGATTCGCCACCAAGCTGCTTCTTAAATCAGAAGTTGTAAAGACTGGGACCCTGGGTGAGGACTAAAGGAAAATTCACAAGCTGCATTTTTATCTTTTGATTCTCTTCTACATTTACTTTTGAACAGTGATGATCCAAGATAACTTCTTGCTAATATGCAACGAAAACCACAAATATCAAGCGTAAAAACTAAAATTCAACGTAATATTTTTATACAGCTTCAGTAAGATTACGCTCACTGTTATGCATATTTATAAACCTAAATATAACTCAACACTGTGAAATTGTTGTTACTTTTTTAAGTCCAGGAATTGATTTAAAACATCTAACTAATAAATTGCAAACGTGGAAAAAAATTCATTGCAATTAATTGCGATTTGATTTTTTTTCTTACATTATTTGCAGAGCATCTATTACTTGTGAAAAACCACAACATATTAAAATCACACACAAAACTGTAAATTCAGAACATTTATTTTTAATTAGTGCTGTCAATTTATATAAAAAAATAATCAGATTAATCACACTTTTGTTGAGATTGATCACTATTTTGTTTCACAATGTTTCACCAGATACATTTTATGACAATATGCAGCTTTTGAACAAAAACTGTCCAGAGAGAATATTTTTCTTTCATTTTTATCGTCAGAATTTTATTTTTTTATGTATCAAGTGCAAATTGAGTGTACGAAATACATCAACAATAAGATAAGCTC
>NW_023420288.1:0-2045 GCF_002922805.2 Oryzias melastigma
CTCCTGCTAATTTACGGCCCCTCACACCACCAACTAATATTACTGATACAACAAAAATGGTGAGCCTCATTAGAGATACCCAGCTGTACAGTTTTGAGCTAGATGCCAACTCAGACAAGGAAAACCAAGACATACATAAATCTAATCATCTAGATCAATGGTCCCCGACCTTTTTCAGGCCATGGAGCGGTTAAACCTAGACTATTATCACAGACTGGTTAATATTAGACAATTATTTCACGGACCAGTCCAAACAGGGCTAAAATCCCTGCTTGTAAGCTTCCGGTTTCTGAAAATCTATTTTGAGAATAAAATGCTACAGAAATTTAGCTTTAAAAAGTCCAAACATATCAGTAGATTTATGAAGATGATGAAGGTTAAATAAAACAAAGTTGTTGTTTTGTTGAAGTCATTTCTGATTTGAGAGTAAATCCATCAAAAACATATTACATGTTTTTTTCCCTACAGAATGCCAACTTTAACAATCAATCCAACTTCTGATACTCAAAAAGATTGATCATATTTTGTCTTTATATAAATCTCAATTCATTGAGTATTTTTTTAACACAAATGAACATTTTCTGTGCTAAAGTTTCTGAGTAGATGTCCACCTAATTCAGCCTTGCTGTAAGAAAATTCTCAGTTGTCCCTTTTACACGTTTCCATAAATCAGCAACTTTGTTTGATTAAATCTTCATTCTCTGTAAGATGAAGATTTTACCTTCAACAATTTGAAAAAAGAAATACTCAGAAATGCAATTTTTATCTAAATTTACTTCATATATGTCCTCCATCATGAGAAAAATGCCACAAGAACGTGTTAAAAACACAAAAAACACAATTTTCATCAAAATTGAACTGCTTAGCAGTGCAACCAGGGCATTCTCTTGAAAGCTGAATAATGACATTTAGACTTAAGATCTTATTTGAAACATTTCACCGCTTCATCCAAGGGGCTTCACCAACAAAGCAACCAATTAAAAAAAGAATATTTTTTTCAGTTTTGCTTATTTCCTTGTGTAAGTAGTTCATATAATTAATGTTCTGAAAATCTGCTTTACCCATTCTACTGTGTTAGTAGTCAAAGGGTTAATGAACTTCCTGACACATAAGGGAACTTCTTTAAACTTCTCGTTTGCACGTGGTACAGAACAAATTAATAACCGTAGCTCATCTCCAAACACTTCAGGCTTGGGAATAACCTCTTTTATTGAAAAGTGTTTAGCTTTTCGAGTTGAAACTTGTTTCAAAAAGCTGTGAGGCACAAATGAAAAGTGTTGGTGGCATCAGCTTAGGAGGGTGTGTGCAGCAGAGAAAAAGCGCTTACTTAACATGGCGTCCAAAAACATCAGAATGAGTGAGAGACAAAGTAGAGAAGGAAGAGTGTCTTTAGCCTCCAGTTCTAAAAACTCCTTTTGTGTCATTTCTGCAGCTGTGATTAATAGAAACCTGTCTATACATTGACATAAGTGCACCTTTGTAAGTCCTGAAGCCTGAGGATTGCCTGCAGATGCCAGCGGCGCTCTTTTTTGTAAGTTATTGCACATTTTTTGCACCACACTGGAATTAATCTATTTTTATATGATTTCAGAAAACACAGTCAAAACTTGGGTGAACCATCACGCCTATAAGCAGGAAAAATACATTATTAAAGTTAAAGAGTCCCTCTGCTCTCAACACTCAATTTGTAGTTAAATAGCTCTGGTGTTTGTCAAAATTAAACATTAGACCTGACAAAATAACCAAATTAATCCAATCCAAAACTATCAAAAACATTTACAAAGTATTATGGTTTAAAACAGGAAAAAACTCCTACTTACCCATACATGTAACAGTATACATGCTCACTATGACCTTTTGCCGCAGCACACCCATAGAAAAAAAAAAGCATGAACATTTTTGTTCAACAGGTTTACTGAGACTAAGATATGTTATGAGTGCCACCGAACCAGCAGACAGCCTGTATCCACCCGTAAGGACAGTTGAGACTGAGGCGTTATTCTGGAAAGAAGAGGTAACACATGTACAGAATATAAGCCGCTATA
>NW_023420289.1:0-1761 GCF_002922805.2 Oryzias melastigma
GACAACCGAGTCCAAGCGCCACTGCCGGGGTCAGTTCTGTCTTCCTGAGAACACACTCGGCACTCACGGCACCAACAGCAGAACAGCTTTCAGAGAGAAACGTCGGTGCTCTGAGCTGACCCGAGTTATTAGAACACAAACAGAAGCTTTTCAGTGCCAAAGTCTGCACTGGAAACTCACGAAAAAATGTACAAAATTCTTGAAGAGTTTCCACTTTTAAATCACAGAACATTTAACAAAATAATAATAATAAAGATGCTGAACAGCAAATAACATACATCTTTACTGCCATTTGTTTAACAAATCAATAAAAGTTTGTGCAGGTATATAGGAAAAATTCACACTCAAAAATGGTTATTAGTGGAGTTCCACAAGGATCTGTCCTGGGGCCCTCAGTCTTCATTCTGTTTTTTCACTATATCTATTCAATTTATTAAATTTTTTCAATTTTTTAATTTCGCTTATGTTGTTTGTAGATGATACTTTCACTTACCTCTCTTACTGAATTAATGAAAATGATAACTGTGGAAATGTGAAAGGTGAAAAATTGAATGTAAAATATTTGAATTGAAAAAATAACAAAATGTACGACTGCTAGGAAAAGTCACGTTATAAAAATTGTAACACTAACTCTATGACAAAGCATCAGGGACAAATTACCAACAAAAAAAATGGTTTTGATTACAAATTTAAATCTTATACATTTACGAGAATAAAGTTGTATATTTATGACTTTTGAAGTCATATGCTAAGTTTGACTGTTTTCTCATAAATTCATAGCTTTTTATCTCGTAAATAAATTACTTTTTCTCGTTTATTAACATGTTTAAAAGTCAAAAATGTATTACATTAAAAGTGGTAAATTTAGAAAAATTAAAGTGGTGGACTTTTTTTCTCATTAATGTTTTACTTTTTGTTGTAAATGTATTCCTTTTGTCATAATTTTATAATTTTTTCGTGTATTTACGTGTTTTAAAGTAGATAATTTGCAAGAATTAAAGTAGTAAATTGGCTAGATTTGAAGTTGGGAATATACGAGATTTAAAAACGTAAAATTATAATTTTTTTCCTTAGAAATTTATGACTTTATTTCTGGTAAACATATTACTTTTTATCTTACATTTATGTGTTTTAAAGTGAAAAATATGACTTTTAAAGTCGTAATTTTATGAGAATTAAGGTTGTAAATTTATTACTTTTCTTCCACGTAAAGATGATACTTTTTTGTCTAATAATTATGTGTTTTTGTAAACAAATTATTACATTAAAAGTCGTAAATTTACAAGAATTAAAGTAGTAAATTTATGACTTTTTTTGAATATAGATTTTTTATTTTTATGTTATATATATATATATATTATTTCTCATAAATATATTAATTTTTTCTCGTAAATATATTACCTGTTTCTTGTATATCTAAACGTTTTAAAGTCAAAATGTAGGTCTTGTAACGTCATACATTTCGAGAAATAAAGTAGTAAATTCAATGTTGTAAATTTAGGTCCTATTTTCTTATAAATATATTACTTTTTTCTCGTATATTTATGTGTTTAAAAGTTTACGTACATTTACGAGAATTAGTTGTAAGTTTATCACTTTGTCTCATAAATTTCATTTTTTTTCTTGTAAATATAATGTTTTTTTAAATGTTTTAAAGTTGAAAATTAATTAATTTTAAAGTTTTAAATCTACGAGAATTAAAGTAATAAATTTGCTAGATTCAAATTCGAAAATGTATGACCTTAACAGTTTTTTTTTTTA
>NW_023420289.1:1801-2044 GCF_002922805.2 Oryzias melastigma
ATTCGCCCAGCAGGGCGCGATTTGGGTTGTAGACAGGTTGCGTCAACCTCACCGCCTCTGCCACCCACATTCCCGCGGCAATCGCGTCCAGCATTTTACTCTAAAAGAAAAAAACACTTGTAGCTTTAAATACTGACCTGCACAACATCATCAAACAAAACGTTGACGCTGATGCTCTGAAGTTTGACCCTAGTTGTAGAAACATTGGCCAACGTGTCCTAACTTCTAATGAAAGCTCATTGT
>NW_023420290.1:0-2043 GCF_002922805.2 Oryzias melastigma
GTAAGTGATGCGTTTAAATGCTACCAGAATCAGGTTTCTTATCAGTCACTTTTAACTTAGATTGTGAATATTATCTGGTGAAACTTGACATTTTCCTACTTTCTTAAACGGATATGGCTGATAATTAATATAAACAATTCTAAATGTGTATTTTAAACCCTCAACACTCAAGTTCTCTATTCTAAAAAGAGTCTCTCATCAGATTTGTGTGTAAATGTGGTTTTGTGTGTTCATAACAAGCGATTTGTGCGTGTAGTTATTTGTTTCAAGCTGTTGTAATTCTAATTTGTTTGTATGTAAATTTTGTTTTTTAAAAATTTCATAATTATTGTACTTATGCATATAACAAACTGTATTAAAATCCAAAGTTACGCACAAATCAAGAATTACACACACACACACACACAAATGCAGGTGAGTCTATTTTCTCTCCATACACAAAAACTACAGATTCCTCAAGAGTGACCGGCTTTTTGTTCATTTCTTTAAAAGTAGGGTGGAGGAATAACAGAGTATGAGGGTAGAGTTGTTTTTTGTGTTAAATTAATTTTCTACGTTTTTTAGTATTTATAGTGTAGATTATAACATTGTGTTTATTTTTCTAGATATGCGACAGAATGAGAAGATCTGGAATGTTATAGAACATGTTACAATGATGAAATCTAATTCCCATTCTTAATAAATTTTTAAGGTTGCACAATTAAACCAAAACTGACAGTCTGTCATCCTAATAAAGAAAGAAAATCACAAAGAAAATCGTAAAATTGACTTTTTAAAAGGTATATTAATTTATTCAACTGTCATTGCAGGAAAATGAGTATTTGAACCCGCATTACACACGTTTACCCGTTTACACAACCAGTCATTTAAATTTCAAAAATTACATTTTTCATCTAAAATTAACCTAAAAAATCCCACATTAAAACAGACGGTTGTTGTTTTTAGAGAAATATTTAAAAAAAATAAGTTTAAACTCTAGATTGCAGTTTTTAATTAAACTACAAGCTTAAAACAATCCTTTAAACAAGAAGTACATTTTAATTTCTATTTATAAATATATAGTTTTTGACAATCTCTAAATGGTGAAATCCCAAAGACAAACGTCTCTGACTAGAAATTTTGCTAAATGGTTGAGTTTTGTTGAATCCACCCACCTGCTAATCAAAAACTACACCCCTTATATAATAATATATTTTGCTTGAACTTTTACAGATGACATTATTTCTGCTGTTTGCTGTGATAACTTTGACTGCAGACAGAATAGTTTGTAAGTTTGTAATATCCTTTAATCCAAAGGAACCTGTCAGGACCTTCTTGGTTGCGCTCCACCTGAGATCACCTTTGCAGGTCAAGGAAAATTTCCCCTCTATTAACTTTCATGTGTCATGAAGAAATCATCATGCTGAAATACAGCTACGTCATCAGCAAACGTGATGACTTTTAATGGTTTTCTCCACTTTAAAGACCAGTTCTGATGAAAAAAGGGTTTTTAACATGTTCTTCTGGCATTGTTCTCATGATGAAAGGGTTAGCTCCTAATGAACTATTTCGGACAACCCTACCACTTCAAATGCCCCCAACAACTGGAGGGCTAGGGGAAGAATTCAGATTTGGTCCAAGATTAACTTCTGAGCATTTCTGTATTCAAATTGATGTGAAACTGGAATCTGGCTCATGTTGTACGGCTGCAGAGCTCCATTACTGCTCACCATTTTTGTTGCACCGCTAATGTTAGGTTAGGGGTCCCGCCCACAATTAAAAAGCAAATTTCAAATAAACTACTGCTACTCTGCAGAAACTATGTCCTAGAAAACAACAGGTTTTTTTGGTAAATTTTGGCTAAAAACAGCAAAATCATCAATAAAAAACTCCTGGGAACGCTTTAACAATTGATCTAAAGATGACAAAAGTTGGTGTTGAGGGTTTCATCTCAGATTCATCTCCCTGCATCATTGATCCATATTTTTTTCTAGATGTGGGTTTATCGGTGGTTTTTACTTGTAAATAACTAGTAACTGGAAATGAAATGGGTTACTCAACGGG
>NW_023420291.1:0-2043 GCF_002922805.2 Oryzias melastigma
AGACGCTCCTCCGCCAGGATAAATAGGCCATTCAGACCCATAAATGTGGTGATATCATCGCAGGGATAAACAGAAATGTAGACAGAAGCAGAGAAAATGTGCAGATGCAGTTTTGATGGAGTTTAAAAGGACCAACCCAGCACTTCTGCTGCCAACTCCCTCTGAGGAGGAGCGTCTCCTTCCAGACCAAAATATTGGATTACCACTTTTATGCTGGATTACTTCTTTTCAGGCAAAGTAGCAGAACGCCATGGATGACTAAAAACGATATTGTTGAGCAAATCTTCCCATGCACGCTACTTCTGGAGGGTTTTATCCTATTACAGTTTCTTAGACATGCGCAGGTCTACATTACACTGTTTTAAAAATAAATATGTCATCCTTTCACATCTTCTGATCAAATCTTCACAAGTTTAGTCAAAAGCAGCTCCAGATATTTTATAAAAGTCACAAATCTTTCATTTAACACAACTGAAATATCTCCTGCTAGAGCAAATAATGAAAATACAAACAAATATTAGTGCTGTCAATCAAGGAATTAAAAACATTTATCAGATTAATCATTTTTGGGTTGCGATTAACCACGATTAATCACAACCCAAAAATTATTAATTGTGATTATTCATAGTTCAAAAGTGAATAATCGTGATTAATCACAGCCCAAACGTGATATCACGATTAATCACTTTGTTATGCAATTAATCACAGCCCAAAGTGGTTAATCACGATTAATTACAGCCCAAAAAGGATTAATCTCGATTATTCACAGTTCAAAAGTGAATAAATTGCCATTAATCTCAACCCAAAGTGATTAATCACGATTAATTACAGCCCAAAAGTGATTAATCGCCATTAATCACAGCCCAAAGTGATTAATCACGATTAATTACAGCCCAAAAGTGATTAATCGCCATTAATCACAGCCCAAAGTGGTTAATCACGATTAATTACAGCCCAAAGTGATTAATCACGATTAATCACAACCCAAAAAGGATTAATCTCGATTATTCACAGTTCAAAAGTGAATAAATCGCCATTAATCACAACCCAAAGTGATTAATCACGATTAATTACAGCCCAAAAGTGATTAATCGCCATTAATCACAACCCAAAGTGATTAATTACGATTAATTACAGCCCAAAAGTGATTAATCGCCATTAATCACAACCCAAAGTGATTAATCACGATTAATCACAACCCAAAGTGATTAATCATGATTAATCACAACCCAAAAAGGATTAATCTCGATTATTCACAGTTCAAAAGTGAATTAATCGTGATTAATCACAACCCAAAGTGATTAATCACGATTAATCATGGCCCAAGAAGGATTAATCGTGATTATTCACAGTTCAAAAGTGATTAATTGCAATTAATCACATCCCAAAGTGATTAATCACGATTAATCACAATTAAAAAATGATTAATCGCGATTATTCACAGTTCAAAAGTGATTTATCGTGATTAAACACGTTTTCAAGACAAATTTTATACGACAAAATGTGGCTTTTGTACAAAACAGACCAGAAAGAAAATTTTTCCTCTAATTTCTATTGTCTAAAATGTTTCAATTTAAAGCATTAACTCAGAAGTGTAATTTTTGAGCACACAACATATCAACAGTAAGATAAGCAGAACTCTAAAGACTTTTGTTTCTGCAGTAATACTCCAAGAAAACAAAGATCTTGACATACAGCCATTAAAAACAAACATTGTGTTTCTGCACATTAAATGATGCAGGTGAATACTCGATTCCGATTGGCTGCTGGGTGTGGATGCACGCCTAAAAGTTCCGGTCACACTGTTCCAACCTAACAAACAAAAATGGAATATTTTCCAGCTCAGATGAGGAAAACAAAGACGTTCATGGATCTATTTGTCCGTAAGTGGATGATCAGAATGGAGCTGAGCGGAAATTTTAAAAACAGCAGTTTTAAATACTCCAAAATGCAAATTTAATATTTCATATTTGTCCTCTATTCGTAGAAAATGCCACAATTTTCATCAGAGTGGGCTTTTCATGACATTCACCCAGAATCTGT
>NW_023420292.1:0-1847 GCF_002922805.2 Oryzias melastigma
TTGTCTTATTCATCTTTAGTTCCATCATGAGATGCTGAATGTTAGCGCATTCCATGAAGCTTTACTACATGTCAAAGTCAAGGATTTTTATCTCTCGTCACTAAATCAAACTTCATTTCTTCATCCCAGTAAATATATTGGAGATCAGCTTTAATGTTGAGACTTGTTCTCCTTAATATTGACAGAACAGAAAGTCTGCCTTTGATCTTTTCAAGTCGAGCATGTCAAACATTAAGATCAACTTCTCTATTTGCCGTTTTATGATCAAAACCTGACATTCTCATCTTGATGTTTGTGGCTGTGAAGCTTCAGTGTTTTCAGACCAGAACCGAACATTCAGATGGTTCTGCTGTTTCCATCATTTCATCAAAATCATCCTGGAAATGTGGAATAACAGAAATCTTACAGTCAGATATCAAAATTCAGGATGTTTTTAAGGGCTTTTTATTCTCTAATTTATAAATTCAATGCTTTGAATTCGGACCGGCGAGAGTCTGAATCTGAACGTGTTTGATAGTTCACCAAACGGAACTTTTAACTTCATAACATCAGTCACCAAAAGCAAAGAATCCAGCTGTGCGGTCACAGATTCCCTCTGGCACACGCTCCTGTTCCAGACACGGTCACCTCACCTGTCGTCTCACCTGCGACCTTTCAAAACACAGATTCATTATTCCGAGGTTTCATTTCACCGCATGAACTTAAATCTTGAGGATGACATGGACTGGAACGTTTGTGTGGAACTATAAAGTTTTATTGAGTTAAAGCTTCAGTGTTCAATCAGGTGGGCGGAGTCACAGGGAATTAACCCTTTCCTTATAGAGGGAGAAGCTCATTGGGAGGAGAGATTGTCACGAGTTTTATCAAATCCAAAAGACAAACGAACAACAGATGAAGATCTCCACATGACCTCTGACCCCAGTTCTAGAGGGTTCTTTAGATACTATCGTAGAAATATCTCAGTTTACATCAAACTGTAACATCCAGAACGGCTGCATAGTTATTCTTCATTAAACATTGAAGTTTATTTTGAAAATGTTAAAATAATGGACTCGTCTTTTTCTTTCACATTTAAAACCTTTTTCCTTCAGTGAGAACCAAAATGAAGGAGTGTTTCTATGGGACGTATTTCTACGTTGGAGTTCATAAAAATGAAGGAGCGTTTCTATCGGACGTATTTCTACGTTGGAGTTCATCAAAATGAAGGAGTGTTTCTATGAGACGTATTTCTACGTTGGAGTTCATCAAAATGAAGGAGTGTTTCTATGGGGCGTATTTCTACGTTGGAGTTCATCAAAATGAAGGAGTGTTTCTATGGGATGTATTTCTACGTTGGAGTTCATCAAAATGAAGGAGCGTTTCTATCGGACGTATTTCTACGTTGGAGTTCATCAAAATGAAGGAGTGTTTCTATGGGACGTATTTCTACATTGGAGTTCATCAAAATGAAGGAGTGTTTCTATGGGACGTATTTCTACGTTGGAATTCTTTAAAATGAACGAGTGTTTCTATGGGACGTATTTCTACGTTGGAGTTCATCAAAATGAAGGAGTGTTTCTATGGGACGTATTTCTACGTTGGAATTCTTTAAAATGAGTGTTTCTATGGGATATATTTCTACATTGGAGTTCATCAAAATGAAGGAGTGTTTCTATGGGACGTATTTCTACGTTGGAGTTCATCAAAATAAACACAGACAAATATATTATGGGATGTTCAGGTGAAGTAAATGTCCTCACAGTGGAGAGCATTCTGTTACCCAGAATGCTTTGCAGTGATAGTGGCGGTTTACGCTCCGGCGATTAGACTCACCTGCAGGAACCTCCTGTGGAGGTCCAGCTTCAGCT
>NW_023420293.1:0-2042 GCF_002922805.2 Oryzias melastigma
TTCACATATTGACGATTGTTTAAGGACGCCTCTGCGTCACTTTTTTACATTTTGGGTGACCCCAACTTGTTGTTTTTTGACATGCTAGCTGTTCCAATTAAATCAGGGATCTGGGGTTTAGTCTGTATCAGATGCGGACCTGTCCTCGGGAAGTGGCCGGTACCCTAAACCTGGTACCATGTCTGGTAGCGTACATGCCTGATGGAGTTGTAAATACATTTATCACACATTTGCTATGACTGATTTCAACTTCTCTATTTTTAATCTTCTTATCTTAGCTGCTTGTGCTTAGTGTACAGAAACAAGAACCGAGCCCCAGCTGAAGGCTGAGAATAGTAAAAGCTGGAACTTGAAGAAACCGACATCAACCCTCGTGTACTGGAAGACAGAAGTTCATGTCAGTGATAGTAAAAACCGGTCGGCAGCTGATTCTCGGCCCCTCCCCCCTTCAGAGCTGTAGACTCCATGTGATTAGGTAGCGCCCTGATCTAAATTAAAGGAAGGTTTCGGCGGAGTGGAGACTGGTTGAACACTGTCCGTGTTTCTTGGAAGTTCGATCTGACCTCTCTGGTCTTTCTTGCAGTTGCAGAGAAATGTCTCAGGTCGTTTGAACTTAACAACGTCCATTTCCGGTAGTTTGCGGTACGAGTTCCAGTCTGTTTCTGGTACCATGCATGTCCTGTACCGGGTTGAGGCTAGGGTTAGGGTACCGGTACCCGTCCCGGAGGTTGGGGAGCCATGATGTAATTGGAACAGCCATTACATCAAAAAACGATTAGTTGAGGACAAAATGTCAATTTTGACGTGGAGGGTCCTTAACCAAACATCACGTCAATATGTGACGACCTATGAATGAGAATGTGATGCTTTACCACAGTTCTTCTTTCTGCTTTTTCTCTTCTTCAAACTTAAACTTCATCCAGTCCGACGCCCCATGATACCTACCTCTCCACTTTCTTATTTTGTTTCATTTTTTGACATTTTGTTTCGATTTTTAAAATGTCATATTTGATTTTTTATTATTTGTTTTGCTTTTTAAAATTGTTTTGATCTTTGATATGTTATTGATTAGAGTGATTTGTACTTCAGGGCCACCGTAGTGACCGGTGAAAACCTCCAGTCACTGGTGTATGTAGGGATCCGTGCGCCACTGTCGTCCGTCTCCGACGTGCTGTCTGTCCTTGCGTCTGTCTCTCTCGCGGTCCCTGCTGTGGAGGTGGTGGTAGTTGTGCTGGTAGTTGTGAGCAGGATGGTGATCCGTGTGGTGAGTCTGCGGTGAAATGTGCTGCTGGTGCCGATGCCTCCGGTTGTGCTCGTTGTGCTCGTACTCGTCCCTGTCGTGATGCTGGTGGTGATGGTGGCTGTTGTGATGGTGGTGGTTGTGACCCCTGTGGTTATAGTGGGCCTCTTCCACATTTGCCGCCGCCTCGTTCTCCACCTCCTCCTTCTCCATCTCCTCAGGCGGGGGCCTGCGCGCCCCCCTGTGGCTCAGGTCTCTGCCCACGGCGCCCTGGTAGCGCTGGCTGTGGTGATCCGCCCGGCGCTGGTGGTGGTGATGGTGGTGATGGCTGTGCTGGGGTCTTTTTGGTTCACTCCTCAAAAGCCGCTCCTCTTCGTCCTGAGTTTGGCCTTCGTCCTCTTTCTGCTCCTGAGCGGGGGCTGCAGTCGGCTCCTTGTCCAGGTGGTTGTCGCGGGAAACTTTTCTCTTGGGGGCGGGGGCCTTTTTACTCTTCTGTTCATCCTGGGGCAGAAAAAAGGCGGAGTCATCTCAGTGAAATGGTCACACACATACTGATAGACTGCAGAGATCCGACCAGGGAATCAAAGAACTTTCAGAAACTTAATTTAAAGGCCAACTCCGACTAATAATTTATCTATTGTAAAATCATTCCCAGTGGTCTTTTAATTAGAATTATGTAGTTTTTACCTAAAATAAAAAATGTTGTCGTTTCTAAGACAAATTTTCTGCGGAGTTGCAGGAGCTCATGTGTGGGACATGGAAGTTAGCCTAGCTAATTCCCCAGCATGCCTTTCTTTACACT
>NW_023420294.1:0-636 GCF_002922805.2 Oryzias melastigma
ATCTTCTGGTTGGTCAGGAGGCAGGAGGCTGAGTCTCTGAACTCGAACACTTTCTTGAGATGTCTCCAAAGTGTCAAAATCTATGAATATCTGTCTGTAAAAGAGAAAAAACAGAACGTAAACATTTGTATCCTTGTAGTTTTCTTTTAAAGCTGAAATTGTTCTAAACTTAACACATCAGATCTCCAGTATTTGTGTGACTGTTTATTGGTCTCACAATGACTAGATATAGCAGTATAGGGTCTGTAAGATGTTCTATCCATTTACAGGCTATAGAGGGACTGAATTAATTATTTGGATGCTATTGAGCTCATCTGGAGCTACATAATCTGTCCAGACAACCAAAAAAAAAATGCAGAAAGACTGTTTTATGGCTTAAAATATAATGTTCCACTGTCATTTTCCCATTTAAAAGGTCTAATATTCCAAAAATTGAGTTATTATTAAATGTCACATCTGTACAGTTGGAATTTAAATCAAATAATACACATTTTAAAAACAACATTTTTTTTATTATTAGCCAGGAATAATTTTAGTTTGATGTATTTTGTAGCATACAGTCAGTTTACACACTACTACCCCCTGGTGGTTACTTTGTGAATTAACTGCACTCAATTTCTTGCGTGTTTCAATATG
>NW_023420294.1:687-2042 GCF_002922805.2 Oryzias melastigma
AAAAAAAAAAACATAATTAGCAGAGACGTTTCCATACCTAAAATGTATTTACCAGTTATAGTCTGTAACGGATCACAAAACTCATGGTTTGGATCGTGTCACAGTTCAGATTATTTTTCAGATCAGTAAAAAGGAAAAAAACAACAAAATAAAAGCCAAATTAATTTTTTTCAAAGCTTCAAAACATATATTTGGTGAGTAAGGGATAACGCATAATTTGAAATTAACACATTAAAACTTGAAAGCCTGAACCATCCGAAGCAAAGTGGCAGACTGTTGCTTTGTTGAAGCAACATTTCTCAGGTTTAATTTAACTTTAAATTAATTGCACATTAATTAAGCACTAATTGTACATTAACTACAGATAAATCTCTGATAATCCACATTTTGTCATGAATTGCATAGTGTGCAAGCAGTGGGTGGTGGTGGTCCTGGTACACATACGTGCCAAACCCTAGTGATCTGTATGGATTATCAATGATCCTTTGCACTCTTAACTTTAGAGTATTGAGTAAATATATAAACTGCACTTTGAGTCCAACAAATGTGCTTCCTATCAATCAGGGGTGTCACACTCAATTGCACAGAGGGCCAAAATTCAAACCACACCTTAAGGTCACGGGCCGAACAAGATATACATTTATTAGACACACTAGAACTAGAGTTTTACAACTTTTTAATGTAAATATGAATAAAAACATTATTCCAACTTAAACCTTAGAAACTTTCAATATTTTACTCTCCATAAAAATATGTTTTTTCAAATTGTTTTAAGTTAGAAACATGAGCAAGATAGCATTAGGCATCAATAACAATAAAATAAAATGATCTGGAGGGCCGCATCCGGCCCCCGGGCTTTGACACTTGTGCTTTACATGAATGGCAGGAAAATGTATTTAAAATAATCTAAATCTGTGTAAATGTTAAGGATAATTTGATTTCCTTTAAATTGAGTTTGTGCAGGATTGAATGAAAGGTTCTGACCCCACGGTCGTGTTGATAGTCATTCCCTTGGCTCCAGGCTGGCAGTAGTGAGTCTCGATGACATGATCGCTGTCGATTCGCAGCCACTGATTTTCAACCAGCATCTGCCACTCAAAACATTTGTCATTCACTGTGAAATGAAAGGAAAAAAAATCACTCATAAATGCACTTTTCACACATTTTATGAGCCTTTAAATTAGACTAAATGAGTAACTAGAGCTTAACATCCAAGTCAGCTGGAAAACAGTGTTGTGAAATAAGACTTTCTGCTTTATCTTGCAACCAAAAAACATTTAAATCCAACCAGTTTTAAAGATAAGAAAGGATCAGTTAAGGAGTAAATATGTCAAAATGTTGATATACTTGCGCTC
>NW_023420295.1:0-2041 GCF_002922805.2 Oryzias melastigma
CTTTCGCTGGAGGAATTGGCTTCATGGCAATGGGAAATGAGCTTAAGAGGAAAGGGCTGCTTTATCAGAGCAGAAGGCTGTTTTTGGTGATGTCCGGCAGGTTAAACACAAATTATTAGGGGAAAAAAGAAAAAAACTAAAATGTAGAAAAAAAAAGTCCCAATAAAAATATGATCAAGACAAGGCCCGTATTTTAATATAATCCCTAAACATAAAATCCTAAAACATTCCCGTTTCATAAAGCTTTAAATTTTTTACCCGTGTTAAGGCCGTCAAATCCTGTGGGACAGAAATATTATTTTTTTCCCCACAGAAAAAAAAAGTTCCCACCAAATATTATATTGCTTGCATTTCGTCATTTGAATATTACGAATAGTTTATGACATAACTCAATACAAACGTTGTCTAATATAGTAGAATATCAGAATATTTTTCTGCAACTAAAGAGTAGAAAGCATAACTAATGTATTGGAATTATTTAGTCATTTTTAGTATTACATTTCTCTTTTTCATTACAATCTGAGTTTGTAACTAACTACCTAAAATGTTTTAAGGTAATAAAAGGTAAAACAAATTTAGAGAAATTGTTTTTTTTTGCCTGTTTGTAATCAGTGAGTTTATGCACTCAAAGAAATGTTCCATTGGATTGACTCAATTTAATTAAGGGCAGGTTTTCCATCCAATAAATATGTGTAGTGTGAACTCAAATTGTACATGTTTATTCAATGTAAAGAAATTGAGTTAGTCCAACCAACCTATTCTTAGTTACTGCAAATGGAAAAAAATTCATTTANCTATTTGCGTTCAGATTTCCAACATTCTCTTTTTCCGTTCTTTACCACAATGGAGTTTCTCCATGGAGATTTTTTCCTACACTCAAAGAAATGATCCATTGGATGGACTCAATTTAATTAAGGGCAGGTTTTCCATCCAATAAATATGTGTAGTGTGAACTCAAATTGTACACTTTTATTCAATGTAAAGTATTTGAGTTAGCCCAACCAACCTATTCTTAGTTACTGTAAATGGAAGAAATTGCATTTAATAAGCATATATGATTTATGTTAGTTCATCTCAAAATAAAGTCATTTAATTGATTTATATTATTTACTTCATCTTATGAGAAGTGTTTTGATTTCAACCAACTCAACTGAATTAAATTTAGTGGAAGTGAAAATGTTACAATAATGACATCAAATAAAAATTGGTTTGATGAACTCATTTTATTTATATTCAAGTACAGAAAAACAACATTATTTAGTCTCTGAAATGCAGTTCTGAAAAATACAATTACATGTTCAAGGAAACCCTTTCCAAAGTATGCCAACATACAATTTACTTTAAATATAAAATATAATTTAAAATAAAAGAAAAATAGAAGCACTTCTGAAAAATGAAAATATGTAAAAATAAACTGAGGATAAAACTCAGTCCCCACAATATATGAAGATGAATACCCTGACAGTTTAAAAATCAATTTGTGATATATACACTTTTTTTTCAAATATAAAATGTGGACTTTAAACCAAAACCAGTTTTACTCCACAAGATTTTAAGCAGATCTTGAAAAGGGGAAATAAAAAAGGAGAAAAAGAAATGGCAAAACCTTTAGGATTTGTAGGAATTCAAAAGACCTCAAAGCCAATTACCACAATTTAGTTTGGTAGAAAAGGAGTTCTTCTAATGTGTCTAATGTGTGTTCCTGAGGTCTTGAACACCTTCAATTACAACGGCAACATCCAATCCCATTTCTTCTGAGATGGCTGACCGTAGCTGGAATGCATTCTGCGATGTCGTTTTCAGTGGAAGAGGTCTGCAACACAACAAATAACTATTAAAAACAAATAAATCTACAGGTGGCTCAATTTTTGTTTTACTTCTCCAAATGCAAAAGTGACCACAATCTCTAAACATTCAAACCTGGTCATTAAAAAGTGACCTCCAGTGTCAGGTTCTTATGAGTACCTTCAGTTGATCCAGAAATGATGCATTCTTAAACCAATTGATTACAGTGTCTCATCAAACAACATTTTGGTGTGAA
>NW_023420296.1:0-2041 GCF_002922805.2 Oryzias melastigma
CTGTCCAGTGGACAGCGTAGTGGAGGACTTGGTTCCAGGCAAGATAGGGCCCAAACATCAAACAATAAATAAACTCATCATTGACTGCAAACTGAAATGTCTTTACTGTAGCCGGAAGCTGAATTTGTTTATCTATGCTAGAACTCTAACCGTAACCCTTACCCTTACCCTAACTCTAAACTGGTTCTGGTGTTTTTCTAGAGGAAGAGCGTAAACTTAGTTCGAACTTCGGCCGAACTTTGGTCAAGGACTTCCAGCTAATGAATGCTCTGGCACCATCTTGGGGCCATGTCATTTTCTGCCAGGTCCTCTTGGTAAAATGAGCTCCACTGGCCAGGGGCCGGCAGAGCCAACAGGGTTACCGCCCAGGCTGCTGGAGCCAATGTGGGCAAACACAGGTGGGGCCAACATGGAAACTGCAGACAAACACAAGCCAATTGGCCTGGCTGGCTGGGATCTAAACCTACGTAAACACCGCCCTCTGCACTAACCAACCAATTAATGAAAAGTCTATGAAAATGCACATAAATGAGCAGTTTATGCTTCTGCATTCAAACTCTTGTGTAGCTACGCAGGTTTCTACAACAGTTTTTGAGCTCTATGTAAGAAACATGCAGTCACTGAATGCACGTTGCAAGTTGAACAAGATAAAACTCTGACCAATTAAGAGCTTGGATTGGTTAGTGATGTTTGGATGGTGTCTTCTTTATTTTACTGAAATGCCAACCTTTTGAAAATTGACCATGGAGGAGAAATGATTGCCAAATGACCGCAGGTTCCTGAGTGTCACCTACTTCATCCTACATGCTGTGTGTCGCCTGCAGCATGCCCAAGAACACTTTAAAACTAACCCACAATCTTCCAATCAGGAGTCGACCACCCTACCGCTGCACCACAGCCGCCCCATGTAAGGTCAGTAAGGTCAGTTGTAACTAAGGCACAAACTAAATAACAGAGGTTTGTGTTTTAGTCCAATTAGGTTTCTACACCCAAGCTCTGCAGGAAAACCAGCTGTCAAGCTCAAAAAGAGAGTACTTTACTGTCAAGTCAAGCTGGTACCAATGGGTCAAAGGTGTGTCTGTCATCATTCTGAGGGGTCACATCCCTAGGTCCATGTTTTCTTGCTTGCACGCCATATAAAGGCTTCTTTGCTGTTATTGACATTGACCAAAAGCTGTCTTCTGACCTGTTCTGTTTTACTACGAGCTACTCTGCTGGGACACTTTCACAGACAACTGTGCTCCTCTGCCGTCCATGTCGGAGTATCCACCCAGGCTCTAAGCTAACAGGGCAGATCTGGCTCCCATTAGAGCCGCCTTGTCTCTGGCTGCTCCTCTTTGCGCCCACATTCGTATGGATTTACAATCAGATGAGCCTCTCAAGACAACCGCCATGCCGTCCCGTGTAAAATTGTTATTAGACTTCAGGCTCTGTTTCATGAGGTGTTGGGTTCCTAAATGTCATTCACTTTGTCATCCTCACTGCATGGCTGCTATCAGGTAATTGTTTTGCCATGCTGACTGTTAGAATGAAAAAGACACTAAGGAGGGAAAGATTATCCAAGCACCTCAAACGAGTATCAGTCCCCCTATGTACAGATGGTGGGCTACCTGGACTGACATGTCAGGGGAATCTAGGAAAGTCAGTTTGATTGATTGTGTGGGAAACTTTTATTAAGTCATGTGTAAAGTCCCCAACAAGTAAAAAAAAAACAAGCCAAGAAAAAGAAAAACCTGTAGAACTTTCTCATATTCTGACCATGTAAGTAGTTGCATCTTCTCACTGACTATATTGTAGTTTTGGCACAGTAAAGAGCAAATATTTATGACATATGAGTCATGTTTGAGAGTTGCTTTCTCTTACCTGGAAGTAAGATGCCTCGGCCTCTGAGGAATCACCTTTTGTCACTTGTGGGTGCCACCCATTGCATGATGTCATCCTAGAGCTGGCCTTGGCCCACGAAAACAAACAATAATTTGAACTTCAGCAAAGATGGATGTGCAGATTGTGTATCTGCCTTTAGTAGCCCCGGCCATAGCTA
>NW_023420297.1:0-2041 GCF_002922805.2 Oryzias melastigma
AAAATGGATGCTCGGATGGATTTGGGATAGTTTGCTATCTAAAAAAAAAGAAGTCTAAAGTCAAAGTAGGTTATCTAAGTTCAATGTGCTCTTTGTTTAATTTGAGTAAGTTCATCAACACTGACATGCATAAAGTAAATAAACACCTCAATTTCTTTATATATTTTAAACTAAGTGACTTAAACTCAGATAAATATGATAATATTGGTGTTTTTAAGATGTTCTTGCCGCCTTTTTCTCATGACAAAGGACAATATAAAGAAAACTACAATAAAAACTGCATTTCTGAGTATGTATTTAGTCAAATTTTGAATTAGGTGCAGATGAAAAAATGTAGTTTTAAAAAGAGCATATTTGTGACATCAAAAATACTCTGGGCGGGCTACAAGCTCCATGCTCCGCTTCATTCCGAAGCATCCAGCTCTTAGTTTTTTCTTGTTTGAGCCTGAATCTGGATCCGAAATGTACGACTAGGGGTGTGAGAAGCTGTAAGCTAGCAGGAGTGTTAACAGATGGATCATGGGGAATGGTGGCAGGCTTACTCCACACCAACAATCCCACCAACAACTCAAAGGTGAATTTCTAATGAACTCCTGCTGCTTTTTTCAGAACTATTTCCTAGAAAAAGCATTTTGATTTTGGCTAAAAACAGCAAAATCATAATTAAAGACCACTTGGAACGCTTTGATAATGAGTAAATTTGAATTGTGATGCTTTATTTTCTTTATCTCTTTTCATTCCAGGTTTCCATTACATTAAACATTTGCAAAACGTAACCACGCAGCGCACACAAATTCCACAGCACGGTCAGAATCTCATAGACAGCATTTTGTTGTGCAGTCTGAGGCTGGTCTTCTTAGTCAGAGAAAAATTGCAGAAAATCTTCAAATTCCTTCTGCTACTGCTAAAAGAATTTTAGTACAATTCAAAAGCCAAGGAAAAAAAAAAGAATCAACACATTCTGGTCCTGGCCGAACTGCGCTCTCGGAAAGGAAGCTTTCCTGTTAGCATTGTGGACAACAAATTCTGTTCGAAGTTCTGATTCCAAAACTCATGAGTTCAATACCAAAACGACTTTCTACATTTAAAACTGCAGAAAGAATATCTACTACATAAAGAGAATTCAAAGGTGTCTATGTGCTGCATGTCTGTGTACAAAACTGCATGGATTAGGGGTAAAGAGGTCTTCCATTGACGGGTGAAAGGATTGCCGCTATTTGATGTTGTTCTCCACTTTAATCGTTACATATAGTTCACAAGCAAATAGATAAAGAGATTTCTCTTTTTCAGGCATTCATTGGTCATTCCTGTTCTATCATATCAATAAAAATGTTCCAAGTGGTTACACAAATGAAGACATCAATGTGTCATAGCAGACTGTGTTAAATATGTCATAGAAATTGTGGAAAACCTTCGATGTTTCAGGTTTTTTATTTATTTTTTTCATAAATTCTTTACAATTTTTGTGATAAATTTTGCACACAGACATTCCCACCTTTAGTTTGGAACAGAGAGCTGGGAAAATATTTAGGAGCTTGTTCAGAATGGTTTTCATTCTAGGCTGAATGATTATTTTCCATGGTCTCCAAGAGTTCAAACAAGTGCTGGGCGATGTGACGATAAATATCGTGTGGGCGATAGAAAAGTGTCTATTCTATTGTTTATAACCTAATTTGATCAATTACTATGCCTAATATGTCATTAAATAGTCCGAACCTCGTCAGTGTGTACACAAAAATGTATATAAGTGAAAATAAAGACAAATTAAAAAGAGATTCTTCGCAAAGAAACCTCATCTTGTGGTTTTGCAACGTTTACGTTCTTTGATTCGCACTTGCGTGAGTTTTACGACAGGCTTTACGTTACTTAACACGAGTGCAGAACGATGGATGTGGAAGAGCTTAAAGTTATTTCCCCAGAGTTGAAACCGACAGATACACTGATGCAGTCAGCCCAAGAAGAAGCACTTTCAGCAAAAGAGGGGTACGTCTGTGATTTGGCGGCATTTTAGATTGAAGATGTCCGACGCGTTGCTGAAGAC
>NW_023420298.1:0-1794 GCF_002922805.2 Oryzias melastigma
AAAAAACTTCGCTAAAATAGTGAGCATGTAGCTAAAATATTAGCTAAACTCCAAATTATCCCCCCAAAAAAGCAAAAGAGAAAGCAAAAAAGCCTAAATTAGCCAAAACAGCTAGCATGTAGCTGAAATATTTATTGGCTAAACTCCAAATTATCCAAAACCAACAAAAAAAGCCTAAATTAGCCAAAACAGCTAGCATGTAGCTGAAATGTTTATTAACTAAGATCCAAATAAACCAAGGAAAAATAACAAAGAAAAAAAAAGCAAAATTAGCCAAAACCGCTAGCCTGTGGCTAAAATATTTATTAGCTAAACTTCAAATTAGGTTAAAAAACTGAAAAAAGCTTGTACTAGCCAAAACAGCTAGCCTGTGGCTAAAATATTAGCTAAACTCTAAATAGCCTATGCAAAAATGTGGATCCGGCCCGCGGGCCGTAGTTTGGGGACCCCTGATTTAAGCAACATCAGCTATGAAAAAAGCAGAATCTGAAGAGCATCTTACTTCTTATTTTTCCCCAAAACGACTGAAAAGAGAGAGAAAAAAGTGGCATATTAACAGTATTCATACAAGTCTAACAAACTGTGAGATTTAAAAAAAGATGATTAGATTACAGGAATCTTCTGGTTTCCTGGTGTAAAAGTTGCTTTTTTTTTCGACAGGTCAGTTTTGATTTTTCTGCCTCATTCTCAGAAAGTTTTCAATTTTACTCATTGATTAACTCTTTCACACCATTTTTTAATATAGTTTAACTTTTCAACACGATCAACGTAATTCCATCAGATTTTGAAGGAGAAAAGCGGCGCTAGCACCACTTTTCTCCTTCAAAATCTGATGGAATTAGGTTGATCATGCTAACAATCAAAAAACATGAACACTGGAGCTCCAGTGTTATGAGTAAACTACAAAAAAATGAGATAAAAAACCAGAACTGAGCTGTCGTTGGATTTCTGTCCCATGCACGCAGGAGGAAACGGCGCCTCCTGCTGCAAAAACCGTTACGTTTATCTATCAAAAAAACCCAAAAAGGAGTTCAAGCGCATGTTGCTGCTGACGTCTTATCAAAGTGTCCACGAGTCTTTTTAGCTGTAAATGCAGGCACGATACACATTCATCAATTGGTTGAAGAGTCACGAGATCCGGCGTTTCTGATATGCAGACCGTCTGTTCCGGTTCACTGTACATGCCATCGCTCAAACCTTCATTTTCTCTCTTTGATTCAGGAATCTCCAGAACTTTTGTAGATTTTCCACTTTTAGGTCCCCAACTCCAATAAATGCTGCAGACCGGGTCGGAGTGACGTCCACCACCACCGACGAATGTCCTAAAAGAGAAGCTGAATTCCTCAAACGTCAAACAAAACGAAGGAATAAGGAGAAGGAAGCACTTCAGCGTCCTCGGAAAGAGTCTCATCCTTCTGATGTTTGGGAGAAAGTTTCTTCTTCTTCCTGTCAAAGTGCTTCGCCGTCTTGATCTCTGGCGCCGTCTAACCTTTGATGGGCCGAGGCGGCGGCTTGCCGATCTCCACGGAGATGTTTGTGTACAGAGGATACCTCTTGATCTGCAGCAGCTTGTAGGTCAGGGAGCTGATGCCGTCCTTCTTCATCGTGTGCTTTGTGTTCTGAATTTTGTTGAATCTTGTGGGAGAGAAGAGAGACACAAGGAGGACACGTTAGAAGAAATCACATATTTGAAAAGGTTTGAAAAACTTGATTTTTTTCCAAAAATTCAAAAAAACAAAAAAAGTTCTGTTAAGTAACGATGTGGACCAGATAGTAACTGGTGCTCATCAATTA
>NW_023420298.1:1802-2041 GCF_002922805.2 Oryzias melastigma
TTTTTTTATCAATTTTTAGACAAAAAAAATAAAATAAAAAAAGTTACTATTTGCTGCGCCATCAGTTACTAACCAGATTTTTTTCTTTTTTACTTTAAATTTTACAAAAAAAAATCTGGTTAGTAGCCATAACTTTTTTTACTTCAATTTTTTATGGAGCCCCAAAGTATTTTTAGAAAAATATTTTTTTTGGTAAAATTCAACTTTTTTTACTACATTTTTTTACGGAGACCCTGAGT
>NW_023420299.1:0-2040 GCF_002922805.2 Oryzias melastigma
CAAACTTTCTGAAGGCTCTGATCAAAAATATCTGGGTAAAAAAAAACAATATACCGGTACACATAATCTATAAAGACAATAAGGAACTTTATCTCTCAGAGAAGTTCGGTTTTATGTTTAAGGAAGTAAAACAGAATAATACTTTGACAAAGGATGTACTTTATTTTGAAAGGGACAAGTATGCAATGTTTTCTAAAACAAAGTAAATTATATATGTTGAGATTACATTAATTTATACAATGTTGAGGAAACTGACTTTTCACCAAAGCTTGTCTGAGGGGTAAAACTAAACTTCAGAGTGATGAAGCAGTTTTAAGGAAGAAGATTTTAAGTCCAATTACTACGACACATCTTCAAGTCAAATTTTAGTGATTTTTGTTTTTTAATAGTGTTCTACGTGTTCAACAAACTTGCAGTTCTATCTTGTAACCGGTCAGAACACCAAAGGTGTAGAGAAAAACGATTTCGCCGATATATCGCAATATTTAATTAGGCGATACATGCATCGATTTAAAAAGTTGACGAGATATTTAATTAATTATTTATGAGCAAACACAGTCCAGCGTTTTACTTTTGTTTTCCACTCCCAGACCACAACACTTTATTTCCTCAAATAATCGTTTGTGGAGACCTCAACATCTTTGCACACATTTTTCTTTTCAAACTAAAACAGCAAAAGAAAACAAAATTAACTTCTATTTAAGCCTTATAGGATGTTTTTACAGATGCACCATGAAAGTTGAAATGGAATTTCATCCCACAGCTGACTAAGTTTTGGTTTGATTTCCCTTTTTGTGAAAGCAACCAGACATAAACCAATCAAAGGATACTTCCAAACACTTCATTTATTTGACGTGATACATTCAAATAGAAATAAAAAATATTCAGATACATTTAATATAGAACTAATGAGCAAAAGTACACGTTTAAAACAATACAGAAACCTCTCACGTGGCATGTTCATATGTACAAGGCGTGGTTTGAATACTGTACAGTGTGTTTCCATAGCTGCAGAAGTTTTACTGATGTTTGTCACTCAGCTGAGGCACAAATATTTGAGAAACCAGGAAGTGGAGCAAACGGCTGCAGTTTACAGTAAAACACTTTGAACACAGTAGGACTTGCAAAGCTTATAAATGTTAAAAACGATAAAAGGAACTCAAATTGTAGATGCATGCAAAGTCCTAAATAGTTTCAGTTTAGGAAATGTAAAACTGGGCGGTTTTTTAGAGCCAAACAAAGAAAAAAAAAGTGATATTTACCTAAAACAAGTCATGATGTTTGCTTGCTCTGACAAAAAAAAAGGTTTCCTCAAGTAGTCAACTGGTTAAGTGCATTCTCAACCCCTAATTCCCCCGTTCACTCACTTTAAAACTCTTGGACAAATCAAGAATCACATTGCTTCCCACCATCAAATGAACTTTAAGTATAATACAGCAGATGCACCTCATCCAAACGGAACATTTCCAGCAGGTATTTACAACATCAAACAAAATTAAAAAAACAGACACCGTAACAATAATAAAATACAGCAGATATTTAAGTCATTATCAGGAAATATATATTATTCTTTCTGTGTATTGCTGTTTATCGCATTCTGGAGGACCGATTCAAATGCTGTTATTTCTCCCTTTCACAGCTTAGTCTCTGGATTACATCTTATGTGAATTAAACAGGACATATATTTCATGAACTTAGGGGTTTTTTTTGTAGATATGGATTTGTTTAATACAGTTGCTGTAAAAATATGCAGGCACAAACATGGAGATCTGACCAAACACAGGCAAAAGAAAAAGAAAAACAAAGTCAGGTTTAGTGAGATTCAAATCTTTCTGGAGTCTTTAGCCTCAAAAAGCTTTAATCTCTCCTGCACGGTTAGTCCTTCTTTCAGGCTCTGTAATGGAAAAAGAGAAAGGGATTTATCAATATCGTCAAAGAATAAAACATTTAAACCTTTGTGGTTAACAAGCTCTGGGAAAATGAGTCTTAGTGGAATCAAAAATGGCTTAAATTCAAACAGTGGATTCATAATCAGACAGC
>NW_023420300.1:0-2040 GCF_002922805.2 Oryzias melastigma
ACTCAGCAGTTCTCACTTGAGTTTATTTTGGTCACCTCTATCTGATTAGCTGTATTGTTTGTCTGTCTCCAGAATTTTGCTGAATTGACTGGAGCTCACTTTTTATTTTAATCAGAAAAGGTTTTTATGTATTCAACAAAATTGAAGCAGAAACAAATAAGTAAAACTGTCAGGAACTGGTGTAGGACACAAAAATGCAGCAGACCGGGCATGGTGGCAGAAGCTTAACATTTGATTAAATTAAGAATATGACCTAAACAAATGGAAAAACAAAAACAAAAATAAATAAATAAATACAATAAAAAAAGGAGTCGTGGTTTACAAAACAGAACAGAGAAGACGTGATTACCTGACGACCTGAAAACCAGACACCTATATACACTGAGGGTAATTAACTAAATGAAGACAGTTGTGGATGATGAACATGAACCTGGAGTGTCAGAAAGGGGGATATAACTCAAAACATTTTAAAATAAATTACTCCTAAATTTTACATCATGCAAAATAAAAGAAAATAGATTAAACTTCAACATGGGGCGAACCTTCCAGTTAACTATTTAAAAAACACATCAATGGTTAGTTTGTAAATGTGATACCAAAAGTTTTATACAGTCGTACTGGAGTACTTGGGAAATAAGTCCTTGTAATTATTAAGAGGTTTTATCTACTAAGGTATAATAAAACATGAGAGTATTGCTCTGTATTTAAATAAATCTGTAAAGATATTGCTCCATTGAGGTTAAGTTCACAATAGCTATGTCATGTATCTTTGCTGTTTTGAAATAAAGAATAAAAAAGTGACAAGTCTCTGTATTTTTTAATTCTATTGAATTTAAATATTTATTTCCTGTCTTTGTAAAGTCAAACTTATAAACACTGCAGGAAAAAAAGCTTTGTAGGAAGTAGTAATGTGTCTGGTAAATACAGATGCATCAGTACATTAGTTGAACTCATGAAGCAAAACCCTGTGTTGGCGTAAGTATTGTGCGTGACTGATAAAGGACCTCTTTTGAATTGATGCTGATGCATCAAACTATGTTTATAAGGAAGCATATCTGTCAATGCATCAAACTGAAGATAAAGTGGAGTTCACACGAGTTGAGCGAGATGCTTATTAATTTTTGATTTTGTTTCTGAGGATTACAAACTCATCAAAAATGTAGGTTGTTCTATCTTGTGGGGTGCAGATGACCTCACATTTACATTGACGTGTTATCCCTCCCATGACAAAGGTAAACAGGATTTCATGTTTACCATAAACAGCAGTGAAAGTAAAAAAAAATAATTGAAAAAAAAAAGTTTTTGTTGGTTCCAGATGACCCCACTCCCAACACTGAGGTGCCTTGAAGAGCTCAAGGGCTAAGGGAGGACAGAGTAAAAGATGGGGAGAAGAAACCATCCTGATCAATACTCCAGACTGGGTGGTCGGACTATTGCCAAACAAAGCTATTTGCCAAGCCACAGAAGAAAAAATATGTTAGGAACATTTCTATACATTTATCCACAATAGTTTGAGTTTGTTAGATTGAAACATCATCATAACAAATAATTCATGGAAATCCTGACTGTTCCTCTTGTTTACTCATTATGTGATAGCTTTTAGTTAATAGAAATGTTGGACATTAAATTGTCTGTTTTTTATTTGTGAAGCACTTTTGCTGTTCCAAATGTGCAGACATATGTCTGTACCCAGAGGGAGCGTTTGGAAAACAAACCCTCTTTCACACCAGCTCCTGGAGTCTCAAGGTTGCAGACATACAGTTGTGGGAAGAAGCTAAATCCTTGTATACATGTGCATGTCCAGAACACTATAGTGTGATTTTTAAATGCACCTTAGTGTGCAGTGAATGTTTTCATAGTCTATCACTCCTTGCTGCAACGTAAAACTCTAACAGCACATACACATCAAGCATTAATGCGCTTTTAAGAAAGCACTGAATGCAGGTTCTTTAATGCTTCTATTATATGGTGTTCACACTGGACTGTCATTACTCAAACTCAAACTCAAACTCAAACTTTATTAATTTATATAGCGCCTTT
>NW_023420301.1:0-1000 GCF_002922805.2 Oryzias melastigma
TAAACATGACAATTGAACTTCTAAATTGCAGTGAGCAGCTGTTGTTTATACAAAGATGTAACTAAATACATACAGTATGTGAGAATCTGATGCAAACAAAAAATTATTTCAGAAAAGAAAGTGTTGATCGTGTATCTTTATAGGTCAACAAGATGCAGTGAATGAACTTAAGAGAAATCTGAATCATGTTGATATTAGGCGTGACTCTTCATTTGGCTTCTGTCAGGCAATGCCATTACTTTTTTAATGGTAAAGATAGTTTTCAATGACTTTGGCTGTATGTTTGTGTTTTTTTTTTCTGCTTTTGAATAAATTTGGGGTCAATCAAATGTCACTCTGGTAGTATTGCATGACAGATACGTATCTGTCTGCATTTGTCACTATTGAGAATACAGTCCATCCTGTCCAAACCTTAAACTCCATTTGCAGAAATGCAGTCCCAAATGTTCAAGGTACTTCCACTCTTTTTTACTCTTGCCTGCAGACACTCATGATTGTATTGTTCTTAAGACCTTTGATAAACAAACTGCCTTCTGCTGCAGCCAAACATTTCACATTTTAAATATGTTTAAATGGGACCACCTGCTCCCAATATTTCCTTGTCCTTGACTAGCTTGGTTGGAAGTTTGGCTTTCTGGCTGCAACTCCTGGCTGCAATTCTAGCCAGACTTCGTGGGATAGTACATGGGCGTACCTGGGTCCCCACTAGTTTGTGCCAATTCTAAAGCCTTACTCACAATTTCTCTTATGCCCCTTTTATGCATATTTTTGCAAAGGTCAAGTCACAGCAAACACTTATACAAAACGCAAGTAGGTGAGACATAAGCATATAATACGATTCTTTAATTTTTTTGTACTTGTGGTACTGAAGGACATCCTCCAACTTTGAAAGGAAATGTGCTTGATGTGTCTTTTATCTGCTGCACTGCTAAACCTTCTTGTCAGCATATGATCTTCAATGTTACCCATTTCACTGTGCTTCTTCTAAAGAGCTTGATCA
>NW_023420301.1:1112-2040 GCF_002922805.2 Oryzias melastigma
CCCAGCTTTACATTGATGTAAAGCATCCCATGACAAATGTGGACATGATTTCAAGTCTGCCATGGACACCAGTAAAAATCAGAAGTCATTGGAAAAAAAAAGTTCAGTATGCTGTCTCGTGGGGTCCAGATGACCCTAGTAGCAATGCCAACACACTTAGTACAAGGGCTAGAAGAGACTTTGTTGATGCCTTAGAACTACCTTCTGTCTTTTTTGAGTTGGTGTGTGGGCATAACAGTTTATTTCTCCTTAAATTGGGTTGTGTGTTCCTATAAGGTCTTTTGAACTTGGCGATGGGTTGGTTGAGGGTTCAAATCTCCGATTTGAAAACCCTTGTGTCCATTACAACTAACCAAAATTGTCTTCAAGCATTAGAGACCTGTTACTGTTGAAACTACAATTTGTAAAGAGAAGGGTTCTAACATCCTTCCTTTAGTGACCCAGCTTCTCTTCTGAACATATACCTCCAGTTTCTTCTCATACGGAAATCTATGTTTGGCTTAAAGATTGAATTAGCTTTTCTAAATAATTGTCTCAATCCAGTTACTGAATTCTTTCATCCAATTCAAGCTGTGGTTTGATTGTGAAGCGGTTAGAAGCTCATGTAACACACTCAGGTTGGATAGTGCTTTTGCAAAGCAAGATCACTGAGTGACTTGATCTTCAAAAACACAAATCTCATCCAAACTGAAGGGTTATTTAAAAAGTGAAGTAGCTGAAAGAACAAATGTAGCTCTAACAAAAACACCTTGATTAATTGACATTCATTTTAATTTGAAATTGCAAAGTCAATAACGATTCAGAGAATGTTGAAGGGTTCGAGTTGAACAATTAGATGTGTTTATAAAGAAACCACTAACTTCTATTTCTTTTTTTTTCCCCCCCTAGGATGCGTTCCTGGTCGTTTTAGCAATCCTGTTTTTTGTGC
>NW_023420302.1:0-2040 GCF_002922805.2 Oryzias melastigma
TGGCGGAATGGAGAGGAGTCTGCTGTCCACCAGCACTGAAGACCAACAACGTGGTCTTCAGTGATTCTGAATTGAAGAAGTTTCAAACACAGAAAACCACCAAACCCTCGATCCCTTTCACACAGGAGGCCCTGTCCTGAATGGAGATCAGGGAGGGATCCTGTTATCTTGAGATCCAGACAAAACCTTTCTGCAAACTTCTGCTCCCACAAAGACTCGGCGGTCCGTCTAAATGCTGATGATAAGCAGACAGACTGGAGGCGTGGTCTCTGTGCTGGAGGGATCACCGTTTCCTCCTGCCTTCACCCGGCCTCCTTCTCTTTGACCTTTGACACCGACCCCATGGAGGAACAACAGGCCCCCGTCCTGTAGCGCTCACACTCCATAAACATCCACAACAGCCCCTAACTACCAACTAATTGCAGGCCTGGTTAGAAGTGGACGGCCGAGCCGGAAGTTTGAATCCAAACTTTTCCATGACCAGTGAACCGAGCGAGGCACCTGCTTACGACCACATGATGTCACCCTGTTGCCACGGCTACCAATTGCCAGAGCTTTTTCCTGAGCCGGCGCGGTTGACAAGCGAGTGCGTTTGTGGAGGCTGGTACAAACACCTCCCCGCTTGCATCCTGGCGGTGGAAGCGTTTGGTTTGTAAACAACTCCAGCCTGACATGGACTGTGTGGTTAACAGCTCCTAAAGTCGGTACAGGCCGTCATCCGATACCATCTGAAGGGACCGTGGGGTCACCGTGAAAAAACAAAGCTGCAGCGCTACAGAAAGCAGGCCGATGGCGGCCCGCTCATGGTTCCCGCTGCTGACGGTTCAGCGGTAGTTCACCGCCCTATCCACCCATCAGCTTTTAAATAGGGCATTATAATTCCACCCAGGACCTCGAGCAGGCCTGTTAAACTAAATACCCCCACCCCCCACCCCCAGCCCAATGCCTCTGGGTGAGGCCAATAAAATACTCCCTCATTTTCTCAATAATCAGCCATGTTTATCATGCATATTAGCCCCTCCAATAACTCTAAACGTCATCTAATCCCCTAAAAACTCTGAGAGAAAGCTGCTCCTCAGGCCTAATTTTACCCCAGTGGCTTCAGCCAGGCGCCTGCTCTAATTCAGATTTGATGTGGCCCCAACACGTCTGAGAACAAAGTGGGGGCCTTCAGGGAGCAACTCCGGTGACAAATGAGTCCAAATGGGCTGTTGCCGGGTGACTGTCGCTGGAGCCGAAGAGGCTAATCTCTCAAAGCTAGAACCTCCAGTGTTTGCGTGTGGTTTCTCCTTATCTGGATCCTAGAACCCCGCGGAGATTTTAGTCTCTGAACTGACCTTTGATTGAACTGAGCTCAGTGGGGATTGAAAAGAAAGAGTGGTGGACAAGCGCCTTCTTCAGAGGACAAACACTGGTGGTCCTTTTCAGGGCGGAGAGACCGTTCTGACAGAACACACGGACGAAGATCCAAATGGTTTGAAGACTTTTGGATTTCCTCTGAGGACAAATCCAACAGCGAAGTCCTCAGCAGCTGATTCTACACAAACATCAACGAACACAAAGACTGAGAGAGCAAACATCTCCTCAGTATTCTGCTGAGATCTTCATTTGAAAGATCATCTCTGAGAATCTTAGATCGGACTCTCTTTCAGATCATCCAATAACCTCCAGATCATCATAGACAGTGTGTGAATGTGTGTGTGAATGTGTGAATGTGTGAATGGGTCTGTGACTGTGAAGCGCTTTGGGCCCTTGAAGGAGGGTAGAAAGCGCTATACAAGTATACGCCATTTATCATTTACCATTTAGACTCACAACCTGAAGCTCCAGTCTGTTATTCAATGGAAAGATCTGCAGATACTTCTACTAGATTCAAACAAATGGACCAGGATGGGTCTAATAGATGAAGTAGAATACAATAGAGAAGAGTAGAGCAGAATAAAATAGAAATGAATAGAGTCAGATAGAATCGAGTCAGATAGAATAGAATAGAATAGAATAGAATAGAATAGAATAGAATAGAGTAGAATAGAATAGAAT
>NW_023420303.1:0-2039 GCF_002922805.2 Oryzias melastigma
TATCAACAACATCGTTTTCAACTATTAACTTCAGCGTTTTCAGGTATTAATTTCAGCATTTTCAGCTATCACCTTCAGCGTTTTCAGCTAGTAACTTTTAGTGCTTTAAGCTATTAACTTCAGCGTGTTCTGCTATCACCTTTATTCTTTTCAGCTATCAACTTCAGCATTTTCTTCTATCACCTTCAGCGTTTTAAGCTATTAACTTCAGCATTTTCAGCCATCACCTTCATTGTTTCAGCTCTTAACTTCAGCGTTTTAGCTATCAACATCATTGTTTTCAGCTATCAACTTCAGCGTTTTCAGCTATCAATTTCAGGGTTCTCAGCTATCACCTTCAGCGTTTTCAGCTATTAACTTTAGCATTTTAAGCTATTAACTTCACGCGTTTTCTGCTATCACCTTTATCCTTTTCAGCTATCACCTTCAGTGTTTTCAGCTATCACCTTCATCTTTTCAGCTATCACCTTCAGTGTTTTCAGCTATCACCTTCATCATTTCAGCTATCAACATCAATAAATGTTAAAAATGTTTTTTCTCTTGGCCCGTGACCTTAGATGTGTTTTGGATTTTGGCCCCCCTGCGACTCAGTTTGACACCCCTGTCCTACAGTAAACCTGCAGACCCTCAGCTGTGTCTCCTCCCACCAAGTTTTGGGTTAAACTGGGGTTTGCTGAGAAAAGAGATCAAAAGAAAACTGTTGCTATAAATCTGAAATATCCGTGCAAAAATCCTTTCCTCCCCTTCCTCTGTCGGTGGCTTTTCACCTCCTCACACCTCCTCCTCCGTGCTCCATTTCCCCGTCTTTATCTGCTTGACCTCGTACCAGCAGCTGATGGTGTGAAAGAGAGCGAACGGACAAATGTTTGAGCGGTGAGTCAATGCCAGTCGTTATCTGAGGCCATGAAAGAAAATCATGGAAGACGGAAAATAAATTAAAAGAAAAGCTGAATAATTTCTGCTGCGGATGTGATATCCCATCATTCCACTGGGTAAGGCTGGCCTAAGCTCTGCTCCTCCTCTAAAGATCACATTGGATTCAGCCGCACAGTCAAATAAAGAGGAGCTGACAGTTCATCTCTGCTCCTCCCACGCCTCCTCCTGCATCATAATCCACCATGTTCTGCTCAAAGAACATTCTTAGGTTTCATCTGGTTATGAGACTCCATTTAAAACGAGGTGACTGACATGTTCCCGACAGAGATCTGGTGTTCAGAAAGCGTGCCGTCTTGCAGCTTTTACAGGAGCTGAGTGTTCAGCTTTGGGAGCTGATGTTCTAGCAGGTTGGACCAAGATGGACTCCAGAGTTAACTAGTGTTCTCCACAAAGCCACAGTTGAAAAGCCTCCATATTTATTGTAAATCTGCTTTTTCCTGTTCAGCTTAAGACTTTACTCCCAGAGAAAGATGTGAAGCTGAGAAAACTTTTCAGTTCAGTCAATTATTTCATGGAATTCTATGAAGCGTCAAATTAACAGCCCTGTTTTATTGTGGGGGTGGGATTATACAAGTTCACTTCCTCCCATTCCTTTTCAAGCTATCAAACTCTACTTGACTTTAGTTAATTATTACTATAATCAAATGTGACATAAGTGTGTCTTTGTCTTTGCTTGTTTGGGAAGGGGGGGGGTTGCCAACAGTCCAGAATTCAGAGGTGAATTTCTAATGAACTCCTGCCACTCTACAGAAACTATGTCCTAGAATGTCCATATGTTTTTAGATTTAGGCTAAAAACGAAATGACAGTAACAAAGAGAGCATTGAGAACGCTTTGAAAATAGATCCAACACATCAAAATTTATTACAAACCGCAGCAGACTTTGATGTTTGACATTTTTTTATAAATCAAAGAAAATAAAAAGTGAATAAATCAGAAAAAAACTCACTGCGTTCTCCCCAAACTTTCAGGCGACTTCACCTTTAATTCAAATGCTAAACATTCACACAGAGATGATGCTAAAAGCGACGATGATGAACATTTTTCACACCTTTTAATTCAATTTCAATTCAATTCAATTTTATTTATATAGCCCAAAATCAC
>NW_023420304.1:0-2039 GCF_002922805.2 Oryzias melastigma
ATTCCTTGAGCATCGTTGTGGTTTGGTTTCACGCATGTGCAAACTTGGTTTAAATCAACTAGAAGCAGTTTCATGCTTCAGTGAAAGGTTTCCACTCCTCACTCTGAATTTATCACTAAACATTGACCCAAAGGAATATAGTAGCTGCGCAGAGGCGCACTGCGCATGTGGGGACTATTTTCCCCAGCGGAGGGACTGTGATTGAACAAAACGTAGCTTTTAATTGATTTTCTTTATTCGTATTGCTTCTTTTTAAGTTTCTAAACTCATGTTAGCGAATTGGAATTGCTCTGAGTTTTAATTAACGGGTGTAGTTGTTTTTGGCGTTCTTCCCTTTTGTTTTTTCTTCTCTCTCTAGCTACATGGGCACGCGCAGCGGTCGGATTCCTTGGCGGCGCGCCTGGGACTTTCCCAACCTGACCCGCCGCGACCGTAAAAGATTGCTTCCTGATAATGGTCTTTTGTTGACGTTCACCAGCAGTTTCTGACCACAGAAAGACCCTTTGTCGAGCTGGTAGTCCGTGCTGTATATTCTGGACGGTTCAGCTGCCCCCCTTTAACCAATCCAAGCTAATGAGTCCCGGCCGAGGCTAAGCTACGCTAGGCCTCAGTTTCTGCACCGCGATGACAAGTTGGGGGAAGACATTCCCAACAGGGAAAAAGGCATCAGGTTACATCCCAGATCTGAGCGGGGCCTTCTGCCGAGACCCCGAAAGTCATAAATAGCTCAGTGCGTAACCCTGCAACGTTATCCTCATTCAGACTTACGTGTCCCCCTCCTCTGTGATCTGTGTTTGCCATTCCTGCAGCGGCTCTCCGGTTACGGCGGCGGGCTGTTTGTGCTCACAGTCCAACTGGAGGCGAAGGATCTCGGTCGCCACAGCCTGGTACTCCTCCTCTTTCAGCGAGTCGATGCCGCTGTCGAGGCGATCCTCCGTCAGCTGAGACGACTTCACCTCCTTCGAATCCTGACTGTAATCCATTTGGTTTAACATTGTGTTCCGATGGAGGTCCATTATAGTCCCTGGTGTGTGCGTGCTCGCCGGGGTGCGTTCGGTTGTGTTGTGGCAGTCCGTCAATGCCCTCTGTGAAGCTAAGGGAGGGGGAGGAGCCAAAATCTGGACTTGGGGATTTCCAGAAAACTGTCACCTAGAATAACACATCATACAGATTGCTGGCTCCAGAAGGGGATTTCTGTCGAGACATATATAAATATGGTGCTTGGTGTGTTATCAACAGAAGCTGCATGGGTAGAAGTCAACTCCTGGACCAAAAAATGTATTTTATAAAGCAAAAAAGCATTCCCACAATGCAACATTTCTGCATTTGCATTGCTTTTATGTGCAGATTGTTCAGATAAAGTCTAAATTTGAGATATTTTAACTTTAATGATAGGAAGTTTCTCTTTTGGCATGACTAAGGCACGTGCATGGAAAGTCCTAAAACAGCCCGTCCTTCTGAATCACAAACAAAAGGAAATGTTCCTCAGCAGCTCCTCTGGCACGGGGTGGGCAGGCCTGCAGGGGCAGACAGAGGGCCACAAAGGAGTTTCCTGCAGACTTTTAGGTGTGACAACAGAGTGGGGTTTTTGTTTTCCTTTTTTGGTTGATCATATTAAAGTGATGAACACGAGGACAAAGTAGCAGCAGTCGGTAGTGGAGTTTCCCTAACACCCGCCTGTCCAGACAACATGGTCAAGTGTTTATGTGGGTTGGCTAAAGGACTAACTTTTTAAATGCCAGATAAACATCCCCCCAATTAGTGATAAATGGTGCATGTTTGCAAATGTTAGATTGATTCATGCAAAACAGCACCTGCGATAGTCATATAGCTTAACAGGCAGCAGGTTTATCCACTCTATGAAACCATTTTTAAATGAAAAAAAAAAACAACTTTATTTGGCTAGAGTTACTCCTATTATTCCCGTATCAAAAAAGATTTAAGGACTCCAGGTTTAAAAAACAAATATCAGGTTGAACATAATGTCCTGAAGGCCCTGGGGGAAATCCAGGCTTGTTTTACATCCCATTGTTCAGTCA
>NW_023420305.1:0-2038 GCF_002922805.2 Oryzias melastigma
GTATACTGTCACGTTTATCCATCCAGTACTGCGTCTGTTCCTCTATCTGTTTTTCCATTCATCCATTTTCATAACTTAGCTGTGATTCAATAACTCAATAGTATTATAATATTTTGTCAAAAAAAAAAACCCAAAAAATCGACCTCAGATGTGATTTCTGCTGGTATAAGTTAATGCCTTTATCTCTGATTGGTAAGTCTCCCTCTGCTGATAACAGACAGCACTGACGAGAGAATCTGTCTGAAGGGAGAAAAGATGAAAAGGGAAAGAGGGATAATTGTAAAGACCTCCTCTCCCCCCTCTCTCTTCTAACCCCCACAATCGTTTTCTTTTCCCAGTAGCAATAAAACTGTTTACTTTTTTTGTGTAACCCAGTGTGGCGCAATGAAAGTGCAACAGCACCGTGAACGACTCGTAGTAAAAATTAAACAGTACATCAAACGTAACAAAAATCCTTTTACGCTTGATGCTGTCCTCAAGCAACGTTGAACTCATTTGATTTCTCACTGTGGTGATGAAAATATATAACATAATATCAAAGGTTTGACATTAAGAGAACATATGATGGGAGTCTTATATCTCTTAAAGTACATTCAAGCCACAGGATCAGGGGCGAGTGGAGCAGCTGCACGCTCCACGGGAGGAGACGCTAATAATCTCCCAAACTCTTCAGTAGTCTTGCTTTGAGTGAAGCACTCTGTGTTGTGTGACCAACAGAATTATGGAGCTTAATGATGCTCAGAATGCTGAAAGTGTGGTACTGCCAAAAAATATAAATTTGCAATATTTTTATTCAATATTCAGTTTTATGTTTTTTAGTAGCAGTTTCACCCTTTATGATAATCCACATACAGACTTATGAAAACATTAATTATTTTAAACTGCATCTCCATGGCTTAAGTTAGATTTAAAAAGTGTGACAATAATCTAATATTTTTAAACCTAAATAGACCTAAGAAATATTTTTTATAATTGGTTTAAAATCTGTTTATATTGCAGTGTAGAGATATGATGTTTTGTCCAATAACTTTATATGGAAGATTTGGGAAAGTTGAGTGCTGATGTCATCATAATTTTTATTATGGCAGATTCAAGGTTGATATTTTTAGCTCTGTGATATCATCAGACTCAAAGCTAATTAGTAAAAAGGGTAGTTTGGTACATTTCAAGAGGGGGACCAGACTGCAGACAAGATGGCGCCTGACATCATTGGCAGGAAGTGGAAATTATTCAACTCCCCCTAACTGTATTCCTAACCCTAACCCTAAGCCAAAAGTGTCCAGAATTGTAGAAAAAAAAACTTTCATTAAAGCTTAGTTAATGAAAAAATGAAAATAAATAAAATAACATCTTTTTTTAGCAACGTGGTTGAGGACTTCCAGTTTTAGACGTTGATGTCTGCAGCCAGGTCTTCTTGCATTTTATGGACTTTTTGAAATACTTATAAATTTCTTACCATAAAGTTAAAAGCACAATTGTGGACAATGGATAAATGGTTTGCAAAATTAAGGTTATTTTTGGCCCGAAGTAATTTAATCATTATTTGCTTCAAAATACTTCGCTAGGATGAGAGTTCAGCACAGGTTGCAAAAACCAAAATTGGGAAAATCAGTAAAGATTTCCTTTATACCGTATTGCTGTAAGTGCAGCATGTCCTGGATAATTACATTTCTGAAACTTTATTGGCACCAGAACAAAAAGGATTGGGGGAAAATAATGAAAAGTAAAAGTTTTTGACAATATCACTAAAATTTGAGTTTAAAAGACAAAAGCTTCTTTAGGTTTTGAGTAGGAATTCATTTAGAGCTCAAACTCAAAACGAGGTTCATAAAAATGATGATGTAAAGTGATTTAATAAATATTAAGTTGAGCCATAGAGGTAAAAACATACCTTTTTGAACCAGAGCATCTATTTAGCTAAACTGCATCCAGTAAATGAACCCGTTTCCCTTTCATTTTTAAACCTGCTTTACATAGTAAGCCAGGGTTACCTGTGGTTTCATCAGCCCTGAACAGGTCAATTTAACTCAGTCAGAAA
>NW_023420306.1:0-1279 GCF_002922805.2 Oryzias melastigma
CTAATATCTGATATGAAATTACAAGACAAAATGAATACATCAAATTAAAATATACGTAGTGTGATGTTTTCTGCCCAGAACAAAATGATAAACTGTCTTCAGGAGGAATATTCAAAGATATTAAAATGGTGTGCTTACGATTTATCCCAAACAGACAAGAAGATAGATTTCAGAAGTGGTTTAGTAAGGGGTTGACAGACTATTACCCATTGGGGCATTTCCTGCATTTGACACCCTTAAGTGAAAACATAACCTTGACCAAGTGGACTTTTTCAGGTATTTACAACTCAGGAACTACTTTAACCATAACATTAAACAGAAGAAACAGAAGAAAATGGGTTTTTACAAATATTTGTGTCATTAATAAGAACAAAATCACCAACCAAAATCATTTCTAAGTAATACAAGGACATGATGAAAAGTGGATGGCATAATACATATTACATAAAGAAAAAATGGGAAAAACAAGGAATTGTCACTGAAGAAAGTTGGGAAAGGATATGTCATATGCAATCGATCACCACTTGTTCAAACTTGTGTTGTGAACTCTGATGGAAAAATGTGATTTTTTTTTTTAATCACCCCTGTACTAAAGAAAAATCAAAACGACGGAGATGAATGTTGGAGATGTGAAAGCAGTGGGGCAAATCATTTTCACATATTTTGGAACTGTTCAGTTATTCAAAATGATTAGTTAGGAATTTACAAACACCTAAAGAATGCGTTCATGATTGTTTTTCCATTTTCTGTTGAAATTGTGTATCTTTGTAACTGGACTCTCAATGGCCTTAACTAATTCTGAAATTTCGCTAATTTGAATTTGAATAATAAATTCTCCTAATGGAAACACCACAGATTTGAAAAAACTCTCATTTTTTGAAAAAAAAGTTTTTGAGCTTAGAGGAGGTGGTATTTGGGGAGTTTTGAAACAGATATTTTTTTGCAAAACTCTAATGGAAACACTTTTTCTAAATAGATGCGCCTCTTTGTATGAAGTGTCCGTCCTAAGCGCAGCACAGCGGGTGGTAGGAGAGATCTAACAGCTTCAGAGCTCTTTATACCGTATTTTCACGACCATAAGGTGCGCATAAACGTCTCAAATTTTCTCCAAAACATGCGGCTTACCCTATAGCGCAGTGCGCCTACTGTGTTGTTTTGTTCTTTTTTTTTTTTGGAAGGCGGATTACATGAGAACTTTGATGTTTAATAGCTGAAGTGAGCGCCACTCACACGAAGCGAGGGAGCGCAGTGTCCGTGCTCCCTCGCTTCTCCCCGAAAG
>NW_023420306.1:1324-2038 GCF_002922805.2 Oryzias melastigma
TTTGTTCAAATTCAAATTTCTAGTAATGAATTTTACATTTTATGTCAGATAATTTGTTATTATTGAGGCAACTTCTGAACTTTCAGTCTGTTCATTTTATATGATCATTGTTTTTACAGTGCTGGTATCCATATTCATTTCCCTCCTTTTATTCAAATTTCCCAAACTTTTCTTTGATAATCAACACGTTAGTCACGTGCTCCACGTGTGTACCGCTCGCATAAACACCTGTTGGATCAATAACACCGCTAGAAGTCTCTCTTTATGGTCAGACGCTCCGCTGCGCTGCGCTGTCTCCCTAGCGCGTTTTTACCTGTCAATGGAGCAGTTGGAGGAGCGCACGAGGACCCGCCCACTTCATATGGAAAAGCAGAGAAGAAAAAAGCTAAACCAGCGCAACTATGTTTTTAGACAAAAGGTGCACGAACGCACGCACGCACCCTCCCAGCCCACCCGCGGCAGCCCACGCGGGCCGCCTCAGCGGGCAGCAGACCCGGGGCCCGCCGTCCATCTGTCGGCTGAGCGCGTGCACCAGCAGGGAGCACCGATTTGTTGGTTTTAGACAGTTCCAACCATTGTGATCTAACATAACAGAAAAACATAAATTGTGCTTTTTTTTCCACCATGAAGCGCTGAGTTGGCGACTCCTGCTGCTGTCGTGCGCAGCGGCCCATACCGCTCGTTCCTATTCCTAATATTGCTTTCTACACATTC
>NW_023420307.1:0-2038 GCF_002922805.2 Oryzias melastigma
TTAGCTATATTGAGCCAGTGAACTCTCGAGCTAGCAAGATACGCTGTATAAAGTTAGTAAAGTTAGCTTTGTCGAGCTAGCAAGTTACACTGTATAAAGTTAGTAAAGTTAGCTTAATCAAGCTAGCAAATTACGCAATATTGAGCCAGTGAACTCTGCTTTATCGAGCTAGCAAGATACGCTGTATAAAGTTAGTAAAGTTAGCTTTATCGAGCTAGCAAGCTACACTCTATAAAGTTAGTAAAGTTAGCTTTATCAAGCTAGCAAATTAGCTATATTGAGCCAGTGAACTCTCGAGCTAGCAAGTTACACTGTATAAAGTTAGTAAAGTTAGCTTTATCGAGCTAGCAAGCTACACTGTATAAAGTTAGTAAAGTTAGCTTTATCAAGCTAGCAAATTACGCTATATTGAGCCAGTGAACTCTGCTTTATCGAGCTAGCAAGCTACACTGTATAAAGTTAGTAAAGTTAGCTTTGTCGAGCTAGCAAGCTACACTGTATAAAGTTAGTAAAGTTAGCTTTGTCAAGCTAGCAAGCAACGCTGTCTTGAGCTAGCGAGCTCCACTGTCCACCAGGCGGCAGGCTAGCATAGCGAGCCAACCCACTGAGTGCCTACTTAAGCCAATGTGGGGAAACACAGGGGGGGCCTCCATGGAATCTGTGGAGGGGGGCACATTTTCTGCCAACTTTTAAGCCATGTGGGGCCCACCAGGGAGCTTGTGGTCCACTGATTGTAGCACCTACATCACAGCTACAAGCTTTTTCCAGCTGAATTTTCTTCAGCGGCTCTTGATTCAAAATGATTTACATAAAGAAATAATCAGAAATGCAATTTTAAGCTTAATTTTCTTTATATTTATCCTCCATCAAAAGAAAAATGCCACAAGAACATGTTAAAAATTTTCTTGGAGTGGGTCCTCAATCAAAGCCTCATATTTAGAACTGAAATCTGACAGCATAACTAGAAAAATGATGAAATTGCACAAACGACAGTGGTGTCACTACAGCTGCAGTGAAAATACCTTAGTACACCGTGAAGGTATGAGTCAGCAGCAGAGACCAAGAAACAGGTCAGACACTTATTGGGGTTGAAACCAATGTGGGGCAAATTCAGCTTGTTTGAGTTTCCTTTTGAACAATGCTGGCTGATGGAGCAGGTGAGGTCGTCCACTTGGTGGAACGGAGCTACTCAAGCCTGCAGACCACCTGTGCCGCTGCTCCTGCCATGTCTGGAACGCCTCCCTCTGGAGTCAATGCTTCTCTCTTTTGTCTTTTTTCAATTTAAGGAGACAAAACTATGCAAGTCTGCATCAAATACTATGTGTCGTAGCACGCCCTTTGCATCAATAAATCAGTAAAACGTGTTTTTTATTGAAATTGAATCTATATTTTTCCATGTTTGTTTCTGTTTCATTTCTTTAGATGAAAATCAGCTCATGTTTAAAGAAGTACCTGAAAACAAGCAGAGCTTTACACTGGCAAATTTTCAAAAGGATTAAAAAAACATTCCTAACCATCTGTAAATTATTCATGGTGGATAACATTTTTAGATCCTCTGATTGAGCAAACGCATTCATGTTTGACACTCTCTGAGCTGTGTATTCAGAACTGTAAAGGTATGTGTTTTTCATTTTTATCTGCTTGGCAGAGAACCAGAGCTCATGCTGCCAAATCACTCGGTATCATTTTCATCTTTACCTCTGATGACCCACTTTCATGAGCAACTTTTGTACTTTCACCGACTGCTGTGCTTTTTAAAGAGACAGTAAAGGAGGAAAAAAAGATTTTGCTTTCAGTCAAGAAGCATTTTTGTTTTTTCAATTGTGTTTATTTATAATTAGTTTTTTTTAATGAGGCATGTATTTTCAAAACACATAAAAAACATATTAATCAAGTATTCACTCGGTGTATCATTTGGAAAATCAGATCAGGAGTAAGAAATACAGGGAAGACAGTTATTTAATACAAAACTGTAAGTCACTTAAAGCAAATTGAAACTGGAAAAGTTGAATTACCTGCGATAATGCTAGTTTGAAAG
>NW_023420308.1:0-2038 GCF_002922805.2 Oryzias melastigma
GGCTAGCTCTACTCCCAGAATTATCTTTTAAAAACTTTTTTTTTTTTAAAAACATAAAAAAAAATGTTTGAAAAAAATATAAAAGTTAAAGACCTTCAAAAAGAGGATATTTCTTAACATGAACTGACAGAGAACAGAGCTGGATTTGCTGCCAGAGGAGAAGACTGGACAGACTTGGCAGCCCCAAACCTTTTACAAGTCACTTGGTAAGTCCCCTATCTAAAAGATCATCTGATTCCACATCTGGATATGGAGAAAAACTGGAAAAGTCAAGTGGAGCATGTTTTCCACCTCAGTTAGATCATTTAGTTATAGGACTCAAAAAGATACAAAAAACTTTGTAATGTTAAATAAATCCACTGGATGGCGCTGTAAGTCAGTTTTATCCATAGAATATAAAGCAAAGACCAACATTAAAGGAAAGATTAATGACTTTACTGATATGGAACAATATAATTGTCCAAGCATGACAGAAACTAAGTTATATGACTGATAAGATAAAGATTGATAAAGATTGTGGTCATTTTGAAATAAGTGATTCAGGAAAACCAGCTGACCTTGGAAACCCAGTAACTCATCATTTAATGTTGGGAAAGTGGGTACATCCATTTTTTTTTTCTTTTTTGGGACTCCTTAAAGCTGTTACTGTGTATAAAAAATAAAACATCTCAATAACAGGATGTGTTTGTTAGGACAAGACAGTGGCGTTGAGTTCGTGTGCGCTCCCACATGTTTTGCAGGACAGAGCCCATCTGGACAACAGCTGCAGCTCGCTGTCCCTGGAATCTCGTCGTTTTAATAACCGTGTTGAATAATTGGTCAGCTCGCCGACAAGAGGGTAAAGAAAATGAAGGATTTGAAATGTCAGTCTTGTAGAAAAATAACAAATTCAGATCATTTTCTTAGCATTTTTTTCACTGACTTCTAAATTTCTGCTACGCTGAGGATGTTTAGGCCACGGTGATGCCTTGAAATCATAATAAACAGCTGACAAATGTTTGACTCCCGGAGCAAATGTAATTCTGAAGGTCACAGCTCAGCACAGTGAAGTGTAACTTTGGAAGAATTTGAAGCAACTGTGATGGATCTGTGGGGAGTAATACAACAACAGTGGAAAGTGAGGTCATTGGAGCTCAGAGGTCATTTTGTGACTTGAAATTCCAAAGAGAGAGGAGCTTAAGAAACTTTTCTCAGAAGGATCGAGGAGTTCATCTTCACATCTGAATCTTTCAAGCTGATAAACTACTTTTTATTCAAACTTTGCCTGCTTCCTCAGAACAGTTTGTACAAAAAATATGACTTAAACAGTGATGACTCTTCCTATGCAAACAAATCCACCCTTTAAAATCCCACTAGTATTTCTCTGCGGGCAGTTAAAAAGCTTCCTGGAACCAGGAGGATTTACAAGATGAGGGTTGTGAGAATCAAAGGTTTCTTATCATTTGACACACCCAGTGAACTGGTTTCATGGAGCTGAATCTCATCTCCAAACGTGAAATGCAATTTAAGCACCAAACAGCAAAAAGTGAAGATGACTCCTGGAGGAAAGACACCGGGCTAATGGGTAGAAATGAGGGGAGTAACGATTCATTTTAACAATGGTTTAATTCACATCGTAATTTGTAGTTGACGATTTATAGGCAATTATTGGTTCATTTTGAACAATCCGTTTCAGTGACCTAAAACTGATCCAGGACATCTTTAGCCAAAATTTCAATTAGTGACTCAGAGATAAATACCTGGTACTGAACTGTACAAGTGAATTTTTCCAGATTCTTGTATTTCTTGCAAGATAATTAAGTGTAAATGGGCAAGTAAACAAGAATTAATGTCAATTTTAGTTTCATAAAGTTCATCCCACTGTTGTTTTTCCATATCAAAATACTACAAACAGAACATTATCAGAGCACTTAACCAAAATTCAAAGTGTTTCCACTCATTGGACTGTAATGATGGTTGATCATGTCATAGGTGCCTCTGTCAGTCTCCTCCTCCTCTCCTCTCCGCTTGGCTGCTGATTCATCCCAGCTGCGACCAC
>NW_023420309.1:0-2037 GCF_002922805.2 Oryzias melastigma
CTGGGAGGAGAACTTCTGTCTGTTTTTATTTTGTTTTGAATTTAATGTCTGCATATCTTTATTTGGACATTTTTTCTTGCGAAATGAATATATTTATTTTTTCTGTTTGTGTTTGAAATAAATCTATCTATCTCTCTATCTCTCTCTATCTCTATCTCTCTCTCAATCTCTATCTGTCTCTCTATCCCTCTCTATCTCTATGTCTCTCTCAATCTCTATCTATCTCTCTATCCCTCTCTCTTTATATATATCCCTCTCTATTTATCTCAATATCCATCTCTGTTTATCTCAATAACATCTCTGTTTGCCTCTAAATATCCATCTCTGTTTATCTCAATATCTATCTCTATTTATTTCGATGTCCCTCTCTATTCCTCTCTATATCTTTCTCTCTATCTCTCTGTCTCAATCCAGGTCTATCTCTATTTCTGCCTATCTATCTCTATTTCTGCCTATCTATCTCTATTTCTATCCCTCTCTCTATATCCATCTCTATTTATCTCGATATCCATTTCTATTTATCTCAGTATCCATCTCTGTTTATCTCAATATCTATCTCTATTTATCTTGATGTCCATCTCTATTTATCTTGATGTCCATCTCTATTCCTCTCTATATCCTTCTCTCTATCTTTCTGTCTCAATCCAGGTTTATCTATCTCTATTTTTGTCTATCTATCTCTATCTCTATCCCTCTCTCTCTATATATCCATCTCTATTTATCTCGATATCCATCTCTGTTTATCTCAATATCTATCTCTATTTATCTCGATATCCATTTCTATTTATCTCAGTATCCATCTCTGTTTATCTCAATATCTATCTCTATTTATCTCGATGCCCATCTCTATTCCTCTCTATATCTTTCTCTCTATCTCTCTGTCCCAATCCAGGTCTATCTATCTCTATTTCTCTCTATCTATCTCTATGAAAGAAAGAATGTTTGTCCAACATAATTGTGGCAAACAGCCATAATCCATTGAAAATGTCCTTAACGTCCCACCGTCTGATGGTCGTCAGGCTTCAGTCAAACTGAGTAACGACTTCTTTATTGGAAAGGTTGAAAACATTAGAGCAAACATCCCAACTCCCTCCACTCAACCTGCTGAGTTTTTACTCCTTCAGCGGTCTTTGAGAGGTGGTCACTCTGCCTTTTCTCGAAGATGTTGTTAGCCTCATGAAGCCGTCGGGTTCTCCCCTGGACGCTCCTTCTTCTCTTTTTGTTAAGCAGCTGTTTCCTTTAGGTCTATCAGTTTTAGCTATTATTAATACAAGCCTGTCTTCTGGTGTGGTACTTCTTCTCTTTAAACACGCTGTGGTTCAGTCCCAGCTGAAGAAACCAAACCTCATTACCACAGTGATGGATCATTTCAGGCCCATCTCCAAATCCAAGAGAAAACCGTCTACACAACAACTGCAGTCAGACTCCATGTGTTGGAGGTCTACCAATCAGGTTTCAAGAGTCTTCACAGAACAGAATCTGCTCTGCTGAGGGTTCTCATTGACGTTCTTCGAGTAACCGACATGGGAGATCACGTGATCCTTGTCTTACTTGATTTATCAGCTGCTTTTGATACGATAGATCACAAAATCCTGCCGTCAAGGCTCCAGAATGTGGTGGGGGTTGGTGGTGCCGCTCTCACCTGGTTGAAACCATACCTGGCAGACCGAACCATGAATCTGTGAATCTTTCTAGATTTACCTCAGACATAGCTCCACTGTCCTATGAGGTCCCACAGGGCTCAATTTTAGGGCCACTTGTATTTTCCCTCTATCTTCCTCCCCTGGTCTCTATCATACAGAAACATTTCTATGCTGATGACAGTCAGATTTATCCCCCAATCAAGAAGAACGGCTCCTCCCTTCAACAGTTAATGTCATGTTTACATGAAATCAGAGAGGATGGAGAGCAGCTCCTTGAGTTTTAACGAGCCTCCTCCACTCTGGACCTGGACCCCCTGGCTCCACATTTTATGTCCAAAATTTGGGTTTTATTCTGGATAGTGATTTTAAACTTGACCGTCACATCACTTCTGTA
>NW_023420310.1:0-1976 GCF_002922805.2 Oryzias melastigma
TAATAATCACACCATAATTTTCTTAATTGCTTTCCATGGTAAAATTTAATTCCTCCGATAGTCATTTTCATTTGGACAGACGCAAAAATATAAAAAATAGCTCTTTAAGTGACTGAAAACACAACTTGTTTTCTTCTTCTGTTTAATTTAACTCCCAAACAAAAAGCTGTAGTGACAGCAAATATTTGTCAAGACTAAAACATGCAACTTTTAAAACTTTTTTTAACAAATATTTACAACATTGATGCATTTTTGTTTTAATATAATGTAATTTTATCCAAAAAATATGCGAGTTCTACCTATAGTCCATGGTATAAATGTACTTGTTATGTAACATTTTTCTAATATTTTTATGTAACAGATATCCAAAATATAAAAAATATATAGTATACATTTGTATATAGTATATATGTTTAATATGCAGTACTTTTTTTAAAGTCTACAATTTAATTTATATATCATATATATAATTCATTAAAAAATGTAGAACTTTGTTTGTAAAAAATGTAAAATATATAAATAAAAATGTATAATATATACCAAAAAATATTACTTTAAGTAATATATCTTTACTGGGCTTCATTCATTAAAGAGTTTCCCCGCTTGTTCGCGTTTCTTTACTCGCGGTTTCGCAAATCGCAGATTTTTCTTCAGTCACGTCACAAAAACTCAGACAACTCAAGATGCTTGTATGAAACTTTTGAGTCTTGAGGAAGTACTGCAGTGCTGAGGTGTATACATCTATGTATATGAGTATTGATTACTAACAGACATTCTTTGGCCGTGGAGGTGGCGGCGTGAGAGATCCTTTTTATTCGCGGATTTGGGGTATTCGCGGATTTGGGATATTCGCGGATACCTCCAGTACGCGGTCAAGCTTGAAGCGAATGAAAGACCAGATAAAAAATGTGAAAAACAGGGATTTTAAATTTGAAAGCAGCTTTAAACTCAAAAATACATGTTGTAAACTTCAAAGAATTATTGAAAATTTGAAAACAATAAAATTGAATATATGAAAAAAAATATTGAAAACTTGAGAGAAATTGAAATTTTGAGAAAAAAAGTAAATTTGACTTTTGAATAATGAAAAAAAACTTACTAATTAAAAAAACATTTATTTGTACGTTTAACTTTCCTTATTTTTTCAAATTTTTCCTTTTAGTTCTCTGTTTTCAGTTTCCATTATGAGTTTTTGAGTTTTCGCTGATGAGCTGATCCTAATTTTACATGAGGGCGGGGCTTTGAGCTCATTGGCTACCAGGACATGACATGACAGAGAGGACTCCTCCCTACTTTTTTTCTACGCTTACATTTATAGTTTTTGAAAAGTTTTCAATAATTTTTTTTTTACAATACATTATTTAAATTTTCAAGTTTTATTTAAAGTTTTTACATTTTGTTAAAAATTTCTTTGATTTTTTTTCTTTTCATTCAAATTTACAATATCTTATTTACACATGAATAAAAGTAAAAATCAGTTAAAATTTATTTTTCTTTAATTTTCAATCTGTTTTTTTTTTGTTCAAATAAGGTATGAACACTGTACTAGTTTATTTTTAAGCATTTGATTAATTTGTGAAAATTTTATTTTAGTAATAAATAATGCATTTTGATCATAAATACAACTGTAGTAGCTACTAAGCTGTGCTTAAATAACAAAAATTGAGAAACACTATTTTAGTAATGATGACATTTTTTTTTTAAATGCATCAAAATTAGTTTTTTCAAACTACAAAACAAACAGTAAAATATTGATTTTGCTGTCATATCTTTAGGAAAGAACACAAAATAACAGCTGCTCTTTCCTTTTTTTGATCTCCTTTCCCATGGTGGTATTTTTGTACAACTTCCATGAATGACCAGCAGACTTTCCGTCATCACTTTGATTTGGATAATGCAGCCGGATTTTGTTCGACATCGTTTTTTGGGAACTTTTTTTTCTTCTTTTTTCTAAACACATACACTGTGCTTTGATA
>NW_023420311.1:0-2037 GCF_002922805.2 Oryzias melastigma
ACGGTCAGACTTGCAGTTTGTGACTCATGAAATGATGTAACATAATTGTAAGGATCAAAGTGACATGTTAAAGAGGGATTGCCTAATCCACAGTTTCTATTTTACAGAAAACCAGACGTTTGAGGAAGTCATTTTCTACTTCTGTCAACTGAAGTGCTTCTGTTCATGTCCTTAGTATTTGCTCAGTCTACTTTGAATTACTATCAGTGATTATTGTTGAAATACCAAGCATTTTTTTTCATGAATGACTTGGAACCACCTAATCAGACATTGTTGATTGCTTTTGTTTTGGTAATCTATCTTATTTAACCCTTGTGCTATCTTATGGGGTCCAGATGATCCCAATCCCAATGTCAACATACACCATGGTTATAGCACCATGGTTAAGGTGGATATACCACCCCCATGTACATACTTCCAATACATTTTAGAGCAATAAAAAATTGGATGGAAGTGGTTTGGGACTACTAGGTTCTTCAAGTTACTGTACATACATGACTTGCCAGTCTGTAACCCTAGTGCTGCCGTAAGCGTGTTTACATTCAAATTGGGGTCATCTGGACCCCACAAGACAGCGCACTGAACTTTTTTTTTCAATGATTTTTTTTCTTTTAAATCTTCACTGGTGTCCGTGGCAGACATAAAAAGGTCTCCAGCTTTGTCCATCTTTGTCAGGAGGATCACACATCAATGTAAGGGTGGGGTCATCTGAACCCCATAAGAGAGCACAAAGTTAAGTTGAGGCATGCAGTCACCATAAAACTGAAGTCGCGTGCAAATCACAGGATTGCTGCGTTGATTTCTGAAAGAAGTAGCCAAAATTAAAATCGAGCTAATCAGTGCAATTGCACTCAATTGAACATGCACACACAGTCACTGTTTTTTTTCTTTTTGTTTTGTTTTTTGATCAAAATCCAAGAATATATGTATTTCAATCTTTTTCAGTTGGGAAGTACGAGGTGGGAGGGCACCAAAAGAGTATTTGGGTGGGTTACAAAAACTGTTACAGGATTATAAGATCTCCAACTTGTTAAAGTTGCTACCCGCAAGCCTGCTGTCAAAGCTTCAACTTGTTTCTCATGAAAGCTCGGTGTGAAAATCTGCTGCATGTTTGCTCAGATTCTGATTGTGCAACTTTTCTTTCTAAACTACTGTATATTGATTTTATGTAGACATTCAGGGCACTGGCTTGTTTGGAAAATCTAGCACTTTTTTCAGTTTGAATGCAGCTGAAACTCAAAGCTTCATTTGAAGGTTGAGCTGCTATCAAAAGCTGGCCTTTCCCACTGATCATCTGCGGTTTTGCCTTTTTCCTATTTGGACGTTCCAGCTGAGGTCAAGACACTTCACTCACGGTAGCACCAGGACACGGGGATCTCATGAATAGCAATGCATCAAACTGACATTTGGAGCGTCGATTTTAAATTAAGTTCATTTCAATGTTATGATTGTGATCTGAGGAGGATTGATTGTGTTTCCTGCCCCTTTCGGTGTCGCTCAACTGAACTTTACTCCCTTTCCGTCCTGTCATTCACATCACCGCACTCCCGGCCAGTAAGGTTTATTCAAGAAAAATGCCATGTTCAAAATGTCTCGCAACTTTACCGATAACATTCAAGCCAGCCCTTTTTCCTTCATCAGATGAGTTTTTGCTTTGTGAGGTACAATGTTGCATGCGAGAGCTCAACATGAATCGCTCCTTTCAGCTTCAGATGGTCTGCTTATCCACATTGTTGAAGTTCAAGGTCTGGTCATGTCTCTGGTCGCTCTGAGTGTATTCACATGAGTCTCGTCTCGTCCATTAGAGCCTGTGTGCACGAGTGTCATTTTTGTGTTGGCGTGAGAACACTGTCATGTTTTTTTTTCCTTTAATTTTTGTTTGTAAATTGTTTCCCAAATTTGATAGTTATCCCATTTTCTTTCACTTTGCTGTCTTTTTAGTTTTGAAAATCTCTTCTAAATTTCCTCCATCAACCATCTGCTGTAAACTCCCCACGTTTCCTTCTCCCCCCATATCTGCTCAGCTGGTGGGGCACC
>NW_023420312.1:0-2036 GCF_002922805.2 Oryzias melastigma
GGGCTAACACTGTTCAGATGGAATGAATGCAAACATTTTTATCATGTTTAAAAAGACTAAAAATGTGAAATAGAGAATCACTTGTTTTTTTTTTATACCAAATTAAAATGTAAACAAACAAAACAGTGATCATATAGATGAGTCACAGACATGTTTCAACATGAAAGCGTTACAAAAACATGAGGATCGTGAACTTCGCTTTAGTTTTTGTCAGTTATGTTATGGTTTTTGGTCATGTTCTGTCTGAATTGTCCTTCTGTCACACCAATTTCAGGCTTGTCATGACTCACAGCTGCCTTCATTTCAGTGAATAACTCTCAGTGTATTTAAGTTTCTGGTTTTCAGTTCGTCCTTGTTAGGTCCCATGGTTTTGTCACATCTCAGTTTATTTATTATATTTTTAGTTTCTGTCACTAAACCTGGTCTCCTGCATACTGAGTCCTAAACAGTGTAAAGAGTACCTGAAAACCATTCTTGAGTAAAAGTACAAATATGTTACTGTAAAAATTACTAAAATTCGGAGCTGATTTGGATGTGATTCACCTCCAGTCTCAGGTGGGGGCCATATTTTTGTTCATCGTTAACAACAGCGAGTTCTCAAAGTTCTTGGAACTTATTCAAAATGAGGCCAGCACTGCTAAAAAGATGCACGCAACAGATGCAGGTAGGGGAGTGTTGAGCCTTCATGACAACTTCAGCTCATAAATAGCATCCAGTACCTTCTCCTTCCTGCAGATGGCGATATCGTCTTAGCCGCCCAACAAACCAGCCATGGTAACGTAGATAAAGATGCAGACTTTTTGTGAAAAATCGCAATGTAACGAGTAACGGTAAGTGTCTATTCAAATCTAGTGGAGTAAAGAGTACATATATTCAATCAAAATGTAGTCGAGTAAAAATTCCTTACATTTTTGATACTTAATACAAGTAAAAAGTTGCCAAAAACATACTTAAGTAAAGTAATGAATTCCATTTACTCAAGTACTATACACCACGGGTCCTACACCGGTTCCTGACACATAAATATCTCTAACATTTCTCTGACAACCACACTGACAGTCTGTATCTGTTAATAGAGAGAACCTAAAAACTGTCGAACTTTCACAGAAGTGAACAACCAAAGTGAGTCCAAATCCAAAAATCTTCGCTACACCTCTGACTCTTCCCTATTGCTCCATTTGTAAGAGCATTTGAAGCTGTTGTGAGTGTTTTTTTAAGGAGGAGCCAGAGCGATTTAGGGCTGGTTATCCCACCACTGGCAGGGTTTGCCGTGTCGCATTTGTGGCGCAGAGGAGAAACACATTTTCTTCATGTGGGTGTGCTCCAATGCACAGAAGTTTACGCTTAAATGTAAGTGTTTTTGTTTTAGCTTGACTAATTAATGTTATATATTTTCCAAGCGCTGGCTGCTAACATAGATGACCAGCTACTATTGATGACGTCAACCAAACGTCCTTTGGAGACACTTGCAAATATTTTTGCCATATCTCTTGGAGGGATAAATGTCGGGTTAAGAAAAAGCCATAAGGGTAGGGAATCGATTTGGATTCATTCTAAGAAAACTAGCAGGACTATATAAACGAATTGAAAGATCATAGGAAGAAGTTTAGGCCTGTCATGACTCGGTTCAGGTCAGAATTCATGATCCAACAGACTAGGACACTCATGGATCTATAAAATGCTCCACTACTGAGCAACAAGAACACAAAAAATATCTGGATGATCCACATATGACATATGAGAAATTTTCGGGAAAATTGTGTTCCATTATATCAGGAACTGAAACAGAAAAGAATAAAAAAGTAATGATGAGGGGCTACTTTTCAGCATCTGGACCAGAACGCCCGTCATAAAGTATCATAAAGTATAAGGAATACTTAAAAAAAAAAATGCCATAACGTAGGCAAATACTTTGGGACAGATCAATGTGATCATGATCAGGTCTTCACAGTCCTCACCTTCTGTCTGTGGGGTAAAGTTCAGCCGTGACCACGTCCAGAGAGTTCCATGCAGAAATGCTGAGTCCGTTGTAGAGG
>NW_023420313.1:0-2036 GCF_002922805.2 Oryzias melastigma
ATGGGCGGGGCCAGTCTACACATTTAAACTACACATAATGTACTCCATTCAACTGTAACTGCAGCTCACACACACATTCTTTCTGAGAACTGAGCCTCATCATTTTCTCTTAATTTGTTTCCAAACCAGTGAGACCTGAAAAAAAATTGTGTGCTCTTTCCTTTGTAAAGGGAGTGGTAGCTTTTTGTTTTAATCTGGGCTGGAGGAACTATTGGAAGGACTCTTCTTCTGCAGGTCTCTTCCTATGTGCTTCCAGTTATCTGGTAACCAGCTAAAATATTAGCCAAATGTCAAATTAGCCAAAAAAAAAAACAAATAAAACAAACAAAAACTTAGGTTAGCCAAGACAGCTAGCATGTAGCTGAAAAATAGCCAAACTTCAAAATAGCCTAAAAAAACGGAAAAATCTCAAATTATCCAAAACAGCTAAATATCAACCTAACTCCAAAACAGCCTAAAAACTTGAAAAGGAAAGCATAAATTAGCCAAAAGAGCTAGCATGTAGCTGAAATATTACCTAAACTCCAAAATAGCCTAAAAAATCTTAGTTAATGCCAAAATAGTCCGAGAAGTAGCAGAATGCCAATTTTTAAAACTTTAAAAACCGTAACTTTTTAAAATTTTTATGAATAATAAAAATGCAGGAATATTATTCCAGAATAAATCAACTTAAATCTTAAATAACTTTCAATATTTTACTCTGCATAAAAATATATTTTGTCAAAATTATACAAGTTAGAAATGAGCGCAAGATAACATCGGGTCATTAAAACCAAAATAAAAAGATCTGGAGGGCCGGATAAAACTACCCAGAGGACCGAATCTGGCCCCCGGGCCTTGATTTTGGCACATGTGGTCTAGAGCCAGTTTGTAACAACTAGTACCGTTTTAAAGTGAACAAGAAGTTACTTGTCCTCATACACATTTTCACTTAAACTGTAAAAAGCTTCAATATGAAGGTTCTCTCTTGCATCTTTATTTCTCTGCACAAAAATAAAAACAGTTTGGAGAGATGAACACTTTATTTGCATTTTGGCAGGATCCTCCATCAAAAAGTCAAATGGCATGCAAGTTACAGCTCAACTTACTCCAGGTTTCATGAAAAGGTTTTGCATGGGTCTCACAAGACACAACAGTAGTGCATGATTGTTGCTTATTTTTAAATGCTCAAACGAAGTAAACCAGGGTAAACATTTTTCTTCTAGGGGGCCAACATCATAGCCAAGCTTGCGACTAGGACAATGTATTCGTTGAAATCGACGACGCCATCGCCATCGTCATCCAGCATTTTGAAAAACTCGTCAATTTCTGCTTGATTTCCAGGCTAATGAAGACAAAACAAATAAACACAGTAAGAATGTGGGGAACTGACAGGTCCATAATGCAATTTTAAACACATGAATTGTTCTTACAGCTCCTTTAAGCTGCTCTTTCAGCAGTGTAGTGATTTCCTTCTTTGTCAGAGTCTTTGCATCTCCCTCTTTCCCAGCATACTGGTCAAAAATGCACCTGAGAACTGCAATTGCCTCAAAGATTGTAGTCATGGTGTCTGAAACAAAAACATAGCTGTTCATTTTCTATTCAACATTTAGGATTGCCAGACTTTAGCCCTCATTTGAAGTGGTGGGCGTCACCCGGCTGGAGTCTGAGATGATTCATCGGAACAATTCAGCTGGCTGTTTAAAGTCTCTGTTTAAAATGGTCTCACCGGTATTTGTTTAACACACAAGTGCAAGTATTATATGCATGTTTTTACCCCCACTGACACTGAAAGTCCTTCACTGTATCTAAGGTTTTTTTTTTTGATAAGCAAAATACTTTAGTTTTTTAAAATATTTTTTTGAAGTTTAAAGGTTAACATTTGAAACATTCAAACATTGTCTTGTCAAAATTCTCTAAAATCAAACTAACTTCTGCCTGCATTTCCATCAAAATTACACACACACACACACACACATATATATATATATACATAGTTTTAAAAGTAAATACATACAAATGCATTTATTTTAACTTTGCATTTTGATCCAAACCGT
>NW_023420314.1:0-2035 GCF_002922805.2 Oryzias melastigma
AGTTTTAATCTTAAATTGTTTTATATGTTTTCCACTATAAGAAAAAAAGTTACAAGAATAGAATTGGAACAAAATATCGTTATGGCAAACTATCGCGATATTTCTCATTAACGATGCCACATCATCAATTTTTATCGGACCGATAAGCTATACATATAATACAGTATTATATAACAATAATCATATAATATTAACAGGATCAACGTTAAAATACAACATTGCGCATTTCTATTTCTACATTTATTGTTTTTTGAAGTGAGGAGGCCATCTGATACACTCTGAGCTTTATTTATTTATTACCTTAAAATTAATGTTATCATTGCAAAGAGCCAGTATTTATTGTTAGTTTTGTTTTACTGTTGCATAGGTTGTTAAATGTATTCATCGTGTTTTAAATTGTTCTATGAAAAAGGTTTTTGGGAAAACAAAAATATATATTTGTTTACAAAATAGTGATGTATCATAGATTAATGAAAGGTAATATATTGATTATCGCAATATTTGCCGTATCGTGATAATACATGTATCATGTATCATTAATCGCATCGTATCGTGAGTTACCCAGAGATTACATCCCTATACAAGAACATGTTAAAAACACCAAAAACGTTCATTTTATTGGAATGTGTCTTTACATGACCGCCACCAAACCAGAATTTTTACATTATCTGGTTAAAAATCAGTGAAAATGAATTAATTTCCTTTCTCTGGTATCATGGTGTCATCTGAAACATGGCAAGAACACAAGAACCAAACTGTTTTTGTAAAGTTGTCGTAGGTGAACAGTGTTGTCTGACCTTGTCTTAGGAAGGTCTTCAGGAAGCAAGCCCAAGTAGGATAACAAGAGCTTCTAGCAGGCTGGGCATGATGGGCAAGCCAGTGTGGGATTTCTTCTAAAAGTTTAGACATCACAGACTCCTAAAAAAAGAAAAGGAGTAAACATTAGACCCATCTGAAATCAAATTGGATTCAAAACATTGTACATACTTTGTACTTCGTTTTGGCCCTTTGGAAAGCTTTCAAGGTGTCGCCCACATTACCGGAGCACTATCCGGAGGACTCTGGTGACTGTGTGTTATGCTCCAGACCTTGGTGGCTGCTTCAATTTCTGTGTGAGTGTCTGATGGATGCTGCGGGAGGGTCTATTTGTGAGTGACAGCCTATTATCAGAAGGCCTCAGGAGTCTAATAGCCTTAACTCACAGCCTCCAAGCACCTGCCCTTAATAACAACTCCCTCCACTGGGCAGCTGATGAATATCTAAGCTAACCCCATCTATCTGGGGATCAATCAGGGCTCGACTGGGATCGATATCGTTCTTGTTTCTGTAACTACGAAACGCCATAATGGTTTCACTACTTAATTATGCAGTTCATTTCAAACTTCTTGTTCTGCAACTAACTTTGAGCAGACAAGTAACTCAATATTCTCGTCTCATTCAAAGACTTCAACGCACTTTGGTGTAGGATTTATACAAACTTCGACTGCATTGTGGTTTGCCCCCAAAGAAATGATAAATAAATGTGTGTGAAGAGTGAATAAAGTCAAGCAGGAGGTAAAATCTTTGTTCTCTCCTCCACTTTGTTTGGAACATATGCTTCTGGCTTCACTGGATGACAGGACTGGAGATTATGCTGTTGATATTCCAGTCGTGTAACAACCATCATCATATTCAACTACTGTAAAAGGCGAGGTCAAATGCTACACAGTGATTCCTTCTGCACAAGCCATAAAGCACACAATGGTGCGGCAAAAAGTGTAAGGGAACGGTTGTCATTCTCAACGGAAGAGCAGGCTCACCCCAGGACTTTGCCTATGCAGTTCGCAGAAACAGCAGGACAGGAGGGAAAGAAAGAGAGGTATTTTGCAATAAATTATTTGGACTTAAACTGCGTACACTACCCTTCGATAGGATTCAGCCTTTGCTTGGTGTCCGCATCAAGCCGAGCAATCTAGTCATAAATAAAATAGATGTTCCCCTGCCTCTTTGATTGCTATTTCGTCTCTCCGGTGTACAGAGGAACAATCCAGAGACT
>NW_023420315.1:0-2035 GCF_002922805.2 Oryzias melastigma
CTTCCACTGTTTCAGGCTTCCACGGCATGCGTTAATTTCTGATAATGCACACTTTGTTGAGCATTATCCTGTTTACAACATGGTCACTTACAAAAGAAATAAATATTCAACCGATTTTTAGTACTTTATTTTTGTTGTTTTTTAGGTTTAGATAACTTTTTCACAAAAGGCAGACTATTTGATTGGTAATGTGGCCCATTGTCATAGTAATATGACAACATGTCGCTGAGCGGCAGCGACCTCGACTGCAGCAGAAAAGGAAAGCGATATTTATTCTGATCATCATGATAGAATAAATAAAGCATCAGTTCAGAGAAAAACTCTTACTGCTTGTTTTTGCCCAGATCATGAAGCATAAGTTTGTTTTGTAGAAGTCTGCACAACATTGTTGTTGTTGTTTATTGAAACATGTTAGTTTTACAAATAATTAAATGCTACAGTCACATCTGTAATAACACAATTGACGATGAAAATAGTATATATTACAGCCGAGTTTGAAGGGTAGACGGCAGAAGAATTGCTCATTAAAGCCTACCCCTTAAGATTTTGACCGAAACTTCTTTTTTAGACGTGTATCCACACCCAGCAGCAAATCAGAATCGAGTATTAACCCAGACCAGTTAAAGTGCATAAACACAATGTTTGTTTCTTATAGCTGTACACTAGCATATTTGTTTTCTTGGACATAAAATGGTTTAGAGTTCTGCTTATCTTATTGTTAATACATTTTGTGCAAACAAGTTACACTTCTGAGTTAACACTTCATAAATTAAAAAATTCAAACAATTAAAAAGATGGAAAACATTTTCTCTCCAGCCTGTTTTTGTACAAAAGCAGCTTATTGTCGTATAAAATTTACCTCATAAAACATTGTGATTAATCGTGATCAAACCTAAAGTGTTATTAATTGGATTCATTTTTTTTAATTGATTAACAGCACTAATTCTTATACAAATCATTATAATTTTTAATGTAGTAAAACAACAACATATATTAGTCAATGTATTTAAAGAAAATTGTAAAAATAGTGCAATATTATAACAAAAGTACAGAAATGTATTATGTATTTATTTTTAATCAGATGAGCTTGGTTAAAAATAATGCTCATAACCTAGTTAAAATGAGGATCTGCTATAGTCTTCTAGATAAACGATATCTACGTTCCCTGAAGATCTGGATGCTGTGATAACATGACCTGGATGACTGAGAATCTTCTCTAACAGCAAACATCTTTTGCGACATACCTTTTGTTTTTATCTGCTGCCTTACCACAAATTGCCCCTCTGGGGTTTTAAAGTTTACCTTACCTTTACAATCCCCGTGAAACAGTTCAAATCCAGGTAGCCAGGGCAAAGATATGATGTAGAGGGACAGGTGCGATGGTTAACACTGTACCTTCACACTTCAAATACACACACATACACAAAAGAAAAGACAAATCAAACTTTAGCTCACAGGTGATGTCATTACGGCAAACTTCAAGTGACACATCCGCACACGCTTTTTCCTGTCCGTCTCTCATTGGTTGGCTTCCTGTTTGTTCTCATCTCCTTTTCACTGTCACAGGTAATAAAGCTCTCCCCTTGTCGCATCATATATTTAGAAGCTCCTCAAACAATGCTCGCACACAGACTCGCTGCTGATTCATGTTAGCGTCTTGCTGCTATGTTTCAATTTGCAGATACAAAAGCTTAATTAGTGTGCACACTTGGTGCCTAATCAATAGTGCCTTGTAACTTGCTGCTGAAGTCCCCCGGGCCTATCCTTTTGTTTGATGATCTGCACCTCGGCATTTCTGTTCGCCGGCTCTAAAACACATCTGACATGCAGTGGCACTTTGCCACAGACAGTCAACTTGTTGGGTGCGGGCGTAGGGTTTTTGCATCATTCAGAGGCGCTGCCGTGATTATTCAGCATACAGTACACCCCAGGAATTGATTGGACTCTGCAAACAGCCAATAGGGCACCAAGTCATTCCCCAATAAATGGCCGGAGAGATGGTGAGAGGGAAAAAAAAAAGGAGAGTGGAGGTGGG
>NW_023420316.1:0-2035 GCF_002922805.2 Oryzias melastigma
AAATTAATTACAATAAAATAAAATAAAATTACGCTGAATAAAAACTAAACTAAGCTAAATGAAAGAAAAAAATAAATAAAACAACAATTAAATTAAATAAAACAGTAATTGAAATAAAAAAATCTAATGAAATTAAACAAGTGTAAATAAAATAAAATGTACTTTAAAATAAAGCTAAGACAAACTATACTAAACTAACGTAAACTAAATTAAATTAAATATAAAAATGTATTAAATTAAATCAAATGAAATATGTTGAAATAAAATAAAATGTAATGAAAAAATTAAGCTAAGCTACATTGAGCTAAACTAAACGTTTACTGAACTAAACTAATTTAAATTAAGTTGAAACAATAATTCAATTAAATTAGTTTATTTTATTTATTTCATTTTTATAGCACATAACATTAAATACAATCAAATTAAATACGTTCAAATAAAATAAAATTAAATAAAATCATTTATTGTCTTGGACTGAGATTCTAAACTGAACATCTGAATTTTGCTCCTCATCAATCTGACATCAAATCATTATTTTGGGGGGCTGAACTTTGACCTCTGATAGACCTTCAGCATTTTCCTGATCAAATCCAAGCTTCATCGTGACTTTTGGGTCAGCAGCAGCTGCAGAACCCAGTTATGATTTGATTGATCCGTTCTGGATCAAACTCAGAGGTTTGTGTTTCACTGTGATGACTAAACCGGGTTTCTGTCAACAACTGCAGATGGAGGAAAGAAACGACTCGTTAGAGGTGAAGAAATCCAGTTTTCTGTGAACCAGTGACCAGTTCTCAGAGGAGAGTAGCTGCAGCATCCTTCTGACCGACACTTTCACGCTCCAACATGGACGAAGCTGCTCCTGAAACTGCAGAAGAAAGCCATCCACTAACTACAAAGAGAAACATGATGCAAGCGGAGAGCGCCGAGAAAACAATGGTTCAGCTCGCCTGCTCATTTAGCCGCTGCAGTTTATTTACTTGTGCATTACAAAGCCATGGACTCGGGATGCTAAATGGGAGCACTTCAAAGAGGCTCCAGCAGCACTCACACTCATAAAATAGTGCTTAAGCGCTGGCAGTGCTAGCTACTACTTAGAGAACACAAATTCTTCAAAGACTCCAGGAATGTGGTTTAGCCTATAAAAAGACCAAAGCCGCTCCGAGGCTTTCAAGTCCAGAACTGCTCTGGTTGGCCAACAGGGGGCGCCGCGGCATCACCTTAGAAACCAGCTCATTGTCCATTCAGTGGAAACTCTAGCATAACGCAGAACATGTGCCATGAAAAAGGATATCTTAAAAAGCTAACAGCTTGCAGAAGGAGGCCCCCGGTTTGTGGTGGAGGTCAAAGAAAAGCGCTCCTTCCTTTCCATGTGTGAGTTGTTTTTAGCGTCACTCGCACCTGAAGCTTTGCAGCAGCTGTGGTGACATCCTCGTTTAGGACGGGGTCGGCAACCTTTAACAGTAAAACAGCCATTTGGAATCGATTTCTACTGATCAAAACCTAGAAGGAGCCGCATAGTCTGACTTTAGCCTTCAAGAAATGTGGATTATGACCTGCTTTTTTTAATAATAAATACGAATTATGTCTATTTTTGGCACAAACAAAAGAAAAAATATAAAAAAGAACCTAGCATCTCTTAAAATGTGATTAATTTAACGTTTGACAGAAGCTCAAATAATTAATTTTCAAAATAAAAGACAAAACAGGATAATCTCAGTGTAGCTCTGGACAGCTAGTAACCAATGTTGTCCAGTACAAGATAAAATGTGCTTTTAACTCATAGAAAATCTTTTTTTTTTTACCAAAGTTTTGCTTTGCATATAAATCTGTTCATTCTGGAGGTAGAGTTGATCAAACAAGACGTCTTCAGGTCAACAGGATGTAAAAACTTACATAGTTAATCAGCTATGTGAACCTCAGACATCAGTTTATACATTTAACTCATCTAAATTAAACTAGAAAAGTTGCTTTACCTGCTATAATGCTAGAGTGAACGCTTTTTGCTGAAAGTAGCTGAAGATGCTAAACCTTTTTG
>NW_023420317.1:0-2033 GCF_002922805.2 Oryzias melastigma
GTTTACCAAAAAATCAATTCTTGATTATGCCCTTGATTATGTCCCATGAAAGAAAAGGGTGAGAACCTTAGCAGTTTAGCCTTGTTCTTTAGTAATGGTAGTTCTTTGGTAATTTACCTTTTTGTGCTTGGAAAAAAATAATATTCATATTTAGAGAAAGTGAAATTCATGACAAGCTTATGCAATAAAGCAAAAAATTTTTAAAAAGTCCAGGTTTCACATCTCATTGCACAAGTAGGACAAAGCTTTGAGAGAATATATTTACGAACATTGTGTTAGTGCTGCTCACATGAGGCAACACTCATTTTTTTTCCATGGAGTGAGGATGAACTGTCCATCTTCCATAAAAGGCATAAGGTGCTATTTTTATATTATGTACAATTCCAGTTGGTCTGTGAACTAAATAAGTAAATAAGTAGTTGTTACTGTATTTACTTTTCTGTAAGTGTAGATATAACTCAAAAATACCTATTTGATTTTCTGTGAAGTTCTAACATATTTTATAATTTTTGATGGGATGAAAGTTGGCTAAAAAAATTCTATTAAAGCTAATCTGTCTTTAGAAAATCATAAACATATTGGTTCTTACTTGAAACCAAACAAACTGTTTTTTAACCAAAAATTTTTAAAATTAAGTTTAATTTAAACATTTTTTTGTTGTCATCCCTTTTACACTTTTGAAATGTTGATTTTTACTACAATTCAGTGTAAATCAGCTGATCTAAGCTGCTTTTTTCAGTGCCATAATCGGTTTATTCATGTCGATTGTGTGAATTGTCTAGGAGTTAATGGTTAATGATTGTTTAAAGGGTAACCAAACAGGACAGTTGTAGGCTGACTCCACCCACAGCCGAAATGTGAAAATCCAGTCAGAGGGGTAGGGCTGGGGAACAGTGACTCTTATCTTTACTGGAGCTGCAGATTATGACGTAGGACTTAAATGCTTTGACTAATCGCGTAATTCAAATGTAATACCTAGATCAACCCGTAGGGGGCAGCACACATACGGTTTTTGACTTTATTTTCAAGAATTAAACAAGTTTATTTTAATTAGTCAAAAATTTGGCAATGACCAACATATTTCTTCCATAAATTGATAATTAAAAAAGGGACAGCAGATGTAAGTAAGTCAATAAGCAGTAAAGGTATAGCCACACGCCCCCTACAGGGGTTGACTCATGGATGCGGCTCGTTTTTGGGTTGCCCGGTCCTGTGGAAGACTCTAGATAGTAAGAGGGGGGAGGGGGCTATCATGTCAAGAGTGGTTAAAAACTAGTTTATTTTCCTATTATAAGATAAACCCCTTTTAAAAAATGTTAAATACATGAACAAAATGTTCTCAACAAATCAATTATTGATTCTCAATAGGAAACAACTCAGTGTACTTTGAAGCTCCATGCAAAACCTTTAAGTGAAACTTTTTAACCCAAAAACATTTTTTTACAAAACAGAAGAACTTAAACTCCTGACTACGACTGATTGCCCCTCCCCCTGCACACGCTTACCTGCATGCACCGCGCAACTCCCCTTTTTTTTTTCTGTGGACGCATTTCAGTATTTTGGGCAGGGTCCTAAAAAACAAAATAACTGTACTACACACCTGTGTCATCTAATTCAACCCTACTTGACCCTTGTGTGTTTAAGTGTTTACTACGACCTATTGTTTTACGTCATGTGATGTGACTTGTGAATAAGGCATAAGAGCAGATGAAAGATGTGTTTGTGGTTGCGTAGAGTGTCAATTTCATCATAAAAAAATTCAGCGGGAAATACTGGTCACTACAGTAATATATAAACCAAAGTTAAGTCTAGTTACCGGTACTGTTGGACTGAATTACCTTTCTTGGTTTCATAGAAATTTTGACAAACAATTAACTACTAAAATCTATGTAGTATACTGATATGTTTGTATAGCATTACTGTAATGTTAAAATCTTTGACTTTTTTTCTTGTCTTTTTCTCCCTCTACTCCCTGCTGTTTGATGCTAAAAGACAGGCAAACATGACACCACAGTTTTAAAGAATCATGAAGT
>NW_023420318.1:0-396 GCF_002922805.2 Oryzias melastigma
GACAAAAAATATCTTACAGAGAATAAAGATAAAAAAAAATAAGATTGTTTCCGATTTAAAAAAACATATTAAAACTGATATTTAAGCAAAATTTGGCAGAAATCTGGTAAGAAACTGAAAATACTCCTTTGTGTTCAAGAGAAATATACTATGAATCAAGATTTAATCAAAAAACGAAATAGGATTATCTTAATCTTTTTGCCTTGAAGCATAATCTTAGTCTGGATTGAGTTATGATTGTTAAATATGACATTTCTATGAAAAAGACTGTAATGTTGCCTTTAAAAAAATCAGAAACATCATCTCCAAATATACAACTTTGGTCCATTGAATATTTATTTTCAGTAACATTTTTTAGACTACATGTTTAAACTTAAAAAAATAAAAAAATAGATT
>NW_023420318.1:401-2032 GCF_002922805.2 Oryzias melastigma
AAAAAAAAAAAATCAAAATACCAACTTCAGCCTCGGGACGACAGGTTTGTTTGAAGAACAGGAAGTCACAGTTCCTCTCACCCATGCTCTGGCTCTCGTCGTCCTGGTCGATGAAGACGTGGTCCAGAACAAAGTTCAGCAGCTCGTTCTGCAGAGTGTTGTCCGGGTTGAACACCAGCGGCTGCAGGCCCTCCCTGCCGCCCGACACCAGCTGATGACTGAAGATCATCAGCAGGTCACAGAGCAGCATGAACGCCTGAGAGACATGAAGGGATGACATCATAAGGCCCCGCCCCCTCAGGATAACAGGGAATCTGATAGGCGTTTCTAACCTGTTCTTTAACTGGAGTGTTGACGTTGGACAGACACTGCTGACACACCGCCAGGAAGGACTTGACAACTCTCCTGAGAGCCACCAGGTCGTCCTGCACACAAACGCACAAAAAAAGAGTCAAAAATGGACAAAATGTCAGAAACAACCTTTATTTGGCGAGTTTAGATCAAACTACATCAGTTTTTAGGAGGGATTTAATGAATTACATTTAAAAAGTCGATGTAGTGTTGAGATTAACAGGAGAATAAACTGAAAACCACAGATAAGAACGAAATTGTGTTTGTAAAAATGTATAAATTGTCTATAAAATTAAAATTGTCAATAAATTATAAATCTACAGTGAGTGGATAATCAGTTTTTGGCAAACTTTGTCAGTTTCTCTTCCTGTTGCGTCTCTACTTCGTGTGGCGATACGATACATATTGCGATACGTATCCTGATAAATCGCAGGACAATATTTCACTATTTTTTTTAAATTATGATCTGAAAAAAATAGTAAAATAGTAAATTACGCGTTATTTAACGATGAGAACATTAAGTAACTCATAAACTAATTCATGGTACTTTTCTTTTGGTAATTTAGGAAATATTTAAGTGAAAGACAAAAATAAGACCGAACTACATGTTTGCTAATAAATAATTAACTAAATATTGCTTTAGCAGTATTTTAAATCAATACAAGTAAATAAAGTATCAGGATATTTCACTGAATCGATATTTTCTTACACCCCTAGTCTCTACCGTTTTTTTACCTTTTCATGTACATGTGATGCAAGCAAAGAAACGTCCAATCAGAAGCTTGCTTCTACCGAGGTCGATTATAATTGGCTGAAGGTGAACCACAGAGAGACGCATGTTAAATGTGTGGTAACACCACTGAATATACAATACTTGAATGAATTCATTTGACTTGTTTTATAACAAGAAACAAAACAGTCTAAAAATTATTGTTTTTTTTATGTTTTTATGTCTTTACGTTTTTTGTTACTTAAAATAATAAGGGCCAATAGGAAAAAAATATAATATAATATAATATAATATAATATAATATAATATAATATAATATAATATAATATAATATAATATAATATAATATATCTGGCCCAATAAACTGGAAAAAATGATGGCGTTTTTCTTGTAATTCTGGTGTCTGACATTTTTTTAAGATCAAAATTATCCTGAATTCATGTAGTTTTGAAAAATGTGTTTTTTTTTATGTTCATGTGTGATTTTCGAGTAGAATGTTCATTTTTCCGATCACCACATGAACGCAGCCTTCCTCTAAGTTTGTGTTTTT
>NW_023420319.1:0-999 GCF_002922805.2 Oryzias melastigma
GGTCCAGACATGAATGTCATTGTTGTGAAGCCACAAGCATGCAAGAGTTTTAGACACCTTCCAAGTATGGATAAAAAAAAGACTTTGTTGGATTGTGTCTGTGAAGTTTCTCAGTCATCCGGGTCGTGTTAGGACAGGATTCTGATGGACTTTAAAGGATCTTCTAAAAAAAGACGTTTGGCTGCTCATTCGAGGATGGAAAATTTAGGTTATGTTTGTCAGAGGTGTGGCTAAAGGGTAAATAAAGGAGGGAAAACATCAACAGTGGTGGAACCAACGCTCCCTGAAAAAAACCAACCTGACACCAGAACACATTTGTAGTCTGTCTGAACACCGCTATTCACAGTTTCAACTGAAACTTTACAATCCTGTGCCTTGGGACCACCATGGACCCCCAAAGGAGCTGATCGGTCAATGGAAGGAGTAGAAAACTGAGCGTCGGCATCCTTCGCTGGTTCAAACACATGCCTGAAACATGCATTCAATTCAACATTCAAATCCATGCAGTAATCAGATCCTCCGGTCTGGAAAATACCATTGTCTACCTTCACACACCGACCAGACCTCATGTTTGACTCCTCCCACCCATTGGTCGAACAGAAACCAGACCGAGAACTCAGAAAAAAACAGCAACATGCCGGTACATAGACGACCATAGACCATAGACGACTATAGACCATAGACGACCATAGTCTATAGATGACCATAGTCTATAGATGACCATAGACCATAGAACATAGATGACCATAGATCATAGACAACCATAGATCCATAGATGACCATAGACCATAGATGACCATAGTTCAAAGATGACCATAGTCCATAGATGACCATAGTCCATAGATGACCATAGACCATAGATGACCATAGACCATAGATGACCATAAACCATAGACGACCATAGATCCTTAGACAAACATAGATCCATAGATGACCATACTCCAAAGATGACCATAGTTCATAGATGACCATAGTCCATAGATGACCATAGACCATAGA
>NW_023420319.1:1167-2031 GCF_002922805.2 Oryzias melastigma
CATAGTCTATAGATGACCATAGACCATAGATGACCATAGACCATAAATGACCATAGACTACCATAGTCTATAGATGACCATAGACCATAGATAACCATAAACCATAGACGACCATAGATCCTTAGACAAACATAGATCCATAGATGACCATACTCACAAGATGACCGTAGTTCATAGATGACCATAGTCCATAGATGACCATAGACCATAGAACATAGATGACCATAGACCATAGACAACTATAGATCCATAGATGACCATAGTCCATAGATGACCATAGACCATAGAACATATATGACCATAGACCATAGACAAATATAGATCCATAGATGACCATAGACCATAGACAAACATAGATCCATAGATGACCATAGACCATAGATGACCATAGACCATAGATGACCATAACACATATATGACCATAGACCATAGATGACCATAGACCATAGACAAACATAGATCCATAGATGACCATAGACCATAGATGACCATAGACCATAGACTACCATAGTCTATAGATGACCATAGACCATAGATGACCATAGACCATAGATGACCATAAAACATAGATGACCATAGACCATAGATGACCATAGTCCATAGATGACCATAGACCATAGATGACCATAGATCCATAGATGACCATAGACCATAGACGACCATAGTCCATAGGTACCATAGTTCATAGATGTCCATAGACAACGTCCTGAGCTGAGGAGGTCATCTGTCAAAACAGCAAAATCTGCTCTCAGAGATGAAGGACTGAGATGTTTCCCATCTTTTTTTGACAACTTTACCTGGGTCTTTTCACAGGAGCCCCCACCTTTGAGCCACGCCAAGAAACCTCACATTAGCTGACCATTC
>NW_023420320.1:0-2031 GCF_002922805.2 Oryzias melastigma
AGGTATGTGGGGACAGGTAACCGGCACATAACATAAACTGCCCGCAGGACATGAAAAGTCTGGCTCTCCAGGCTGGCAGACGTTTCCAATGGATTTTGGGATTGGGCCTGGGGGACAATATTCTCCGTTTTAATAGAAGAATGACAGCTTCGTGCAATATGCCCACTTTGATTGCACCTATAACAAATTGGCTTCCCATCAATTGTTCTCCTGGGCCGAAAGCTACGTGTTCTGGAGGGAGGTTCGTCATTTGGGGTTAGTGTCTTCGTGACCAATTCTAACTGTGTTTGCTGTGCCTTTAACAAAGAAAGTAATTCACTATATTCAGAAGAACGAGACACAGCACTTTCACAGGAGGCAGAGAGTTCGTTTAAGACTGGGTTACATTTTGATTTAACGGGCTGGTTCTCATACTGGGCCATCCATTTTATGGCTTCACCTCGAACATCACGAATTGTAGAATGTGGGTTAGCATGTACCAAATCTCTCAGCCTTATTCTCAGAGTCTGATCTCTCACGCCATCACAGAATTGGTCACGTAAATCTCTTACAGAAATCTGTGCATCAATTTTCACAACTTGACCTGGCAACTCCATTAAGGCATGGGAATAATCAAGCATTGACTCACCATCCAGTTGTCTACGGTTGTAAAACCTGCGCTGTAATGATAATCGAGTGTGCATGCAACCATACACCTCCCTCAGCACAGCAAAAATACATTCAGCGCGTTCTCTTTGAGTTGATGGCAAATACTTGACCTCAGTCCGAGCGGCGCCCTCTAGATGGTCGTAGACAATCTGCGCCCGTTCTTTTTCTGTGCGGCCTCTGGTCTGGGAGAAGTCTCTCATCTGCTCGATCCATTCGTCCAGTGACAGCGCGTCCACGACGTCCAGTCTGCCAGAAAACGACAGCATTTTCCGATCCTGCTGCACATTAACCACAACCACCCCCTTCCCCCAGTAAAGAGTTCTATATGTCTGATGTGCAATTAAAACAGAGAGGAGAGGAGCCCGAATCCATGCAGCCACCAATGTGAAAGGGGGCCACTGCAAAGTAGCTCCACCTCCACCACCACCTCATCATCCATAAGTATCTGCTCACATCCATCCATCAAAGCTGTCAGCAGCTTCTGACTCTCCATTCAGAACTGAATTCATTGATCAGGGTTCAATGTCCCACATTTGCTGCTGACACTTCTTCATGACTTCATTCATGTCTCTGCTTTGATCTGTTGGAGCTGAACGTCTCTGTCTTGAAGGGCTGCAGTTGAGAGGGACTGGAAGATCATCTCCTGAAAACTGGGATGAAGACTTTCAGCATCATGTGCTGAAATTCTCCCATGATTCATTGCTGTTTGGAGAAGAGCGACCCCTGAAGGGAAAAGCTGAAAGGAAAAGAAGATTTAGGAAAAGTCAGGGTCATTGTTGTAGCTTTATGTATTGCTGAACCGCTCTATGTTGCCTTAACGTGGGTTGCTGTCTGGTGAACTCTTTATAAGGACAGACGACAGGGACTCGGCTCTATTCGTGTAGCAGTCACCGCTTTAATGTCCGACTCTACAACAACTTACATGGCAGCATCGCCCTCTATTGCCTGGCGGTGGTATAACAATACACCATATCCCTCTTTTCCAAGACATGTTGGTTATTGTATTTTAAACAGTTAGTTAAACGTAAATGTACCTTCAAAATAAACGAATATTAAACATCTTTATGTATGTAGCATCATAGCAAGGCACATTCAGATTGCAAATAATTTTACATGAAAGTAATGTACATCTTAATCCAATACTCTGAATATAAACATACCAATATGTAACATTTCTTAAAATATGTCAAAACAAACTGCTTTTTTCTTTTAGATGCTAACAAACAAATACAATGACAGTGTAAACATAAACTGTCGTACTAGTTAGTCTCTGCAACTGGCAGGACGTCTTACTGCCCGACCACTGCGTGTGTGGTAAAATCCAGTGTTATCCAAAGTTTCAGAAAAGGATTCCTGCAGGGAATCACATGTTGGCGGCTCAAC
>NW_023420321.1:0-2031 GCF_002922805.2 Oryzias melastigma
GGGTACTGGATGTATAACTCACAAGGGTACTGGACGTATAACTCACATGGATACTGGACATGTATCTCACATGGGTACTGGACGTATAACTCACACGGACACTGGACGTATAACTCACATGGGTATTGGACGTATAACTCCCATGAGTACTGGATGTATAACTCACATGGATACTGGACATATATCTCATATGGGTACTGGACATATATCTCACATGGATACTGGACATGTATCTCACATGGGTACTGGACGTATAACTCACATGGATACTGGACATATATCTCACATGGGTACTGGACATATATCTCACAAGGGTACTGGATGTATAACTCACAAGGGTACTGGACGTATAACTCATATGGGTAGTGGACATATTTCTCACATGGGTACTGGACGTATAACTCACATGGATACTGGATGTATAACTCACATGGATACTGGACATGTATCTCACATGGGTACTGGACGTATAACTCACATGGATACTGGACATATTTCTCACATGGGTACTGGACATATATCTCACATGGGTACTGGACGTATATCTCACATGGGTACTGGACGTATAACCCACATGGGTACTGGACATATAACTCACATGGGTACTGGACATACATCTCACATGGGTACTGGACGTATAACCCACATGGGTACTGTCCATATATCTCACATGGGTACTGGACGTATATCTCATATTGGTACTGGACGTATAACTCACATGGATACTGGAAATATAACTCACTTGGATACTGGATGGGACCCTACTACCTTAGTACAGGTGAAGTTTACCAGATTCGTCATATTTCTTGCAAAATAATCAAGTATAAATTAAACATATGTACAAACAAATAAGTAAACAAGAACAATGGCAAATCCATGCACATTTTTGTTTGATCAAGTTCAACCCACCATTATTTTAACACATAAAAATAATACAAATGAAGCACTATTAGAACACTGTACCACACTGTATAGTCATGTCTTTATAAAATTCAAAGCATTTCCACATATTGGACTGTAATGATGGTGGTATTTGGTCATTTTTGCATTGAAGTAAAATAATTCTGCCATGCCTCAAGGGAAATGGTACTTTCCAGTATCTATATAATTGATTGATTTCATTTTGAAGTATTTGCCTAATGGTATTGGTTGAATAAATCAACAACTTGCTTCAGACAGATTGATCTGGGTGGATCGTAGGAATATAAATTGATTCATCTATTAAGTCGATTAATCATTGCACGCCTAGTTTATTTACTTGGTTTTGCTGTTGATTGCACCTGTAGAGGGACTGTGCATGGTATCACAACCAGGCAGTTATGTGGGATGTGGCCATTTTGGATTGAAATCTTACAGAGTTCCAATGAAACTGGTAGAATCTATGGATAACCATCTTGTCATGTTGGATATCGCAGTACAGATGATGGCTAGTAAAAATGTCATTTTGGTGGACTTAATAGGTGGATTGTAATAATGATTAGAAAAGACTGCATTATTATAAACATGCGAGTATGCCATGCAGTCACAATGATTCATGGAATTGTAAGTGAAGTTACTTTTCACACTTATGGGGCAGCCGTCGTGAAGAGGTAGAGCAGCTGACCTCCAGATCTGTAGATCGCAGGTTCAGTTCTTGCTCTGCCTACCCACACACCAAAGGACCCCATCATTGCTCCTGGTGTTTTGGGAGCAGAGCAGCCATAAGTGTGTGAAATTGTGTGTGCATGGGTGAATGGGACGACTGACTGTACAGCACTTTCGGTCTTCTAAGAAAGTAGTAAAGCACTATATAAGTATACACTATTTAGCACTTTATTTGTCCCTTGGGCTGCTAAAGTGATGATCGTGTGTCGATCAACTTTTTTTCCACATAACTTTATTTAAAAAAATGCTAAGAAAGAGTTTCATTAAGAAAGAAAGATATAAAAAATGAAACACAAAGTGGAAAGTAATTGCTAAGCAGTGGATGTGACCCAGGCTTATGTTAGCTTTCAAATCCTTGACTGTGTACAATGACTGTGTAAATGTCAG
>NW_023420322.1:0-2019 GCF_002922805.2 Oryzias melastigma
CAAGAGCAGATTTAGTCCTTATTTTGAAGCAAATGCTCAGTGCTGGGAACGCTCAGAGGGATTGTGATCAGTAATCAAATAGAAGGTTTAGTATTATGGAAACAGAGGGTGACGCGCGGACACAAGAAGAGATGGTTAGCAGAAACGAAGGAGTACAAAAGAATGTATAACCAGAGCAAGCAGTAATTTCTGGAGCCCAAAGAGGCTGCTCATCCAGTGATAAGCCATGTCAGTAAGTCCAGGCATTAGTCAGATCCCACTCCACAGTCAGCAGACTGTGCAGAGCTGCATCAAAAATGCAGCTTTTCCATTGCAAAACCTCCAGATGGGTTATCAGTCTCCCTCATTGTGTCTTCTTTGTCGCTTTATACATTCATAAAATCCGAGTTTTTTCAGTTCACTTCCATTCGGTTCCAATCACTGCATCTGTCTAGACACTGGAGACTGAAATATGTCGCCTTTGCAACAAATCCCTAAAATAAAATTCTCCTACTCCTTTTTCTTTTTGTCCTTTTATGTTTGCCTTTGAAATGCATTCTGCGTCTATATATATTTAAACTACAACGTTGGTGTCCTCACATCAGGTGGAAGACTTTTGTTATTTCACATCTGCAGTAAAATTCACTGCATGCACCTTAAAGTGCTCATGTCCATCAAGTAAACCACTTTAAAAAATAAAATAATATATATCAATCATAAACTAAAGACAGAAACATCTCATTAATCCATCACTTTTAATTATGTTTTCTTACTGTCAAGTTAGCCTCTTTTTTTTTCTTTTTGGTATGATTCTTTCACTTTACTGGACTGTTTTTTTAACATCAAGGCAGAAGATTATCATTAAAATTGGCATTTTAACTATTACTTGTTCATGTTTTATCATGTGTTTCATAAAATTGCATTATCCTCTTTAACTTCACTCCAATGTAAATAACGTTAGTATGTTCTCGTTGCGTTTTATCTTATGATAGAGGACAAATTTAACCTTTTAACACCTGAGGCGTCATCGGTGACGCTTAAACTCAACATCTGATTTTGATAAATACAGCATGACTATAATTTTAAGACCACTGTGAAAGCTTTCACAACAGATCAAAGGATAATTTGACTTTAAATTAACTGATCTTTTTTAATGAAAACTACACTAATTAATACATTTTTAGTCTCTGAGGTCTGAAAATTTAAGCTATGCTTTTGTTAAACTGTTCAAATGCAAGAATAATATAAAGCCAGAGATTGTCGGCTGTGTTTTGTCAAGATGGATATTAAATATTGCTGAATTGTTGCCTAAAGTTATGTCCTTAGATCCTCTAAAAGCCTTTTGGAATATTCACAAAACTGCTTCCGTTGAGATATTTTATCCCAACATTTTTCTGTTTTTATTTTCCTTTTTTTCTGTGTTTTGTTGTTGTTGACTTCTCGATCTGTTCCGCCTTTTCCTCCACTTTGTTTCTCCCTCTGTCACTCTCCGGATCTCCGTCTCCTCCACGTCTCCTGTCGGTCTTGACATCGTTGGAGACAAAGCTGAGGATTGATGGCAACATGACAGTGCAGAGAGTGTTGCAGCTACTCGCGCTGCCCTCGGCAATCCTCACACTGTTGTCACGGATGAATGAACACACTGTTGTGACACAGGGTGCCGTGTTGTCAAACAACAAAACTTTGCTCTGTTCTGTCAAGTTTAGTAAGTTCCTCTTTTTTTAGCCCTCATTTGATCGAATTAAATTTCATTTGTAGCGATTAACTTTTAATTAATATCATCGTAGAATTGACCTAAATCTGTAATTCACTCACAAAAAACTAGGAAAAACCTCTCCCCAAAATAATTTGCTGTTTGACAGCTGGCAAAGGATTATTTTATACACTTCACATCTTGAGCAATTGGGGCAGTAAATTCTCATTTGAGACAGAGACTATAAAGTTTAATAAGCCAAAGCTTTGAGGAATTGCTGCTACTTAATTGCTTTTTGAGTACATCAGTGTTCAGCTAAGTAGTCTTTACTGAACTACTGAAGGAAG
>NW_023420323.1:0-2030 GCF_002922805.2 Oryzias melastigma
ACGGAGTCCGACTGCTCAACAACCACCTAGTTTGGAAAGAAGTTACACTTACAAAGCACAAAAAAATTTATTTTTTTCCATGTTACTCTTGAATAAGATCCTGATCTTAATGGGTTTTCATCTGGTTAAATAAAAGTTACAAACAAAAACCAAATATATATATATATATATTTTAGAAAACCTTTTTTTTTTTCTTGTTTTATGCTGTAGAAAGAAAGATTGATCTCTGTCCAGCTTTTTCAGTATCAATATCCTGTTTTATGTTCAAGCATTTGAGCGTCAATAATTGAAACCCTCCACTCTCAGTGACAAGTATGATGCACATCCCCGCAGTTCACACACATTAGCAGCTCTCCATGCATATTCTACTTCAGGAAACTTTAGAATTCTGCAGACTTGAGACATACCATTAAGTTGTCATTTATTTTTCATGAGGCTAATTTCAGTGGATAAAAAGAGTAAAAAAGAGGAGCAAAGTGACAGAAGGAAGTAATGTCGAGAACATTAGTGACCCTCCAAGTTTTCTGCAGAGATGTTTTCAATTTAAAAAAAACGACAAATGTGTTCTTTTTTGCACAAAATGCATTCCAAACCTGGTTTGAAGGGTTTTGTTAATTTGAAGATACGGAGTGGAGACTTAAGACATTTGGAGCTCCTGCTGGTTCTATTTGAAACTAAAATAGTTTGGATTTTTACCTTCAATATTTCAAGCTTGTCCTGATGTGAGAGGTTCTCTCTCTGTGGGTGAGAACATTATCTGGTCTTTCTTTGACATCGCATGAGATGAAGGACTCCTTGCTGGGTAGAAGAAAAAATACATTTTTCTTTATTTTTGCACAGTTAGTTGTCTCTGAGGAAGTGAAGTTGAAAGCATAAAGGATGTGGAGTTTTTTTCACTTTTGGTGGTCTTGTTAGGTATGCCTGTTGTCATTTTGACATGCATGGGTAGACACGCTACGGACGGGTTTATAATCACAAACTGGGCTGCAAGTGCCGCCCCGCTGAAGGACAGCGTCCAGACAAGACAGTTAAAAAGCAGGAAGGTTCGATGTTTGTGTACATGTTCTTTGCCTTTGGCTGTGAGTAAATGTGCAAATTTCTGAGGTATTTACCTTTGTTTGTGTTGGGCAGAAAGCTTTCAGATCCTCTCTTGTGGCAAAGAGGTTACAAAAACCTGTTGTGTAGCCTAGGGCACAAGGCACTGTCTGTTACTTTTTCTATTATGCAGCCACACAGGCAGACTGAAAAGGTTAAGTAACACTTCAGCATGAATGAAAACGAGCAAAGGGCAGCTGGTCGAAAGATGCCATCTTGTTTTTGTCCAAAGGAAATCTCTCAAAATTTGGACTAAATGTTACATTTATGCAATTTTGCTCTTAATGTGTACAGCTGGAAAGTATATTCTTAATATTTCAATTTAATTTATGACTGTAGCTCCACACTTTTTTTTTTACTTTTTTTTTTAAGAAATGCTACCTGCACCTGAATTGAACGTGGGAATCTGATCACTGCCTTAGGACACAGATGTTTCTATATTTAGGAGGGCTTTGTTTCCTCTGGTACACAGAGAATAAACAGAAGAAATTCCTCGTAAAGCATTTGTTGGTGTTATGACCTTGGCTGAAATATATTTAAAAAAAATGTTTTTACAAATAACAAATACATATTTGACATGTATAGAGGTAGAAGTCTTCACCTGACACCAAGACATCAGGTGGGAATGACATAACTGCAAATTCCCTGATATAGAAAAGAACTGGCTCCCAGCTTGGCTTATGCAGGTGTTCATCTTCCTGATCAAATGGTGGAAAAGTCATCAAGCTCATTCTTTCCTTCAGAGCAGGTAGTTGTTACTTTGAGTCAGCATTATTCTTTTAAGGTAGTTAAGTGATTAGAAAATTGTCTTTAACAATTGTTTCTCCATTAATTCTTGTAACAAATCGGTAGACAATATCTTAAAATATTCTTTTGATCAGTGTGCTGGAAGTCTGATATATATATATATATATATATATATATATATATATATA
>NW_023420324.1:0-866 GCF_002922805.2 Oryzias melastigma
TGCTGGACTGCTCTCTGGACCTGAGGACACAGCAGACACACCACGGATGAGCTCCAGATGCAGGAAAGTGTAAATGTAAAATGTCCATTTTGGAGGGCATTTTTGATTAAATAAAAAAATCTAAATGAGACCTTGTTTGTTAATGAAGATGTTTTTACAACACGAGTTGCTAATGTATCACAAAAAGATCCGATTATAAAGAAAATGAATCTGAATGTTTTTGAAATGACTTCAAAATACCAAAAAAACTAAAAAAATATTTTTTTGAAGATAGTGAAGGACTAGCGTTAAATACACAGTTTCTTCATGTCACTTTGTTTTTAGCTATGTTTTATGGTGTTTGCGATGCGTTTGTTTTCAGATTTTGGGTTTCCTCCCATCACAGGTTCAGGTTGTTAATTATCCACAGCTGTCTTCATTTAAGCTAATCATCCTGTGTGTTTAAATGTCTTGTTATCAGGTCGTCTGCTATAGAGACACACACACACAAAAAAACAGGTGGAATATATTGAATATTTATGAAATGTTAAGTAAAAAAGCACAGCTATGTATATTTATATCTGATTTTTATTTATTTATTTATTTTTTTAAGGAAGACACGCCTGATAGAAAGAATATAAATTACCTTGAGTTTGACATATCTATTCTCAATTAGTTTTTAAGTTCTTGCTGTCAAGTCCAGCCTTAATCATTTTTTTATATGTTACAGTTTAAAATAGATTCATGCCAGCTTTGTCAAATCATATTTTATCATGCGGATCTGCAGTGGGACTCAAACTTTTAACGGTTTCTGCTCATAGCCAGTTTAAATTACTGTCTGCAGGATTAATAAACATCTCTGCTATTAGCTTAGTGTTGAGGATACA
>NW_023420324.1:969-2029 GCF_002922805.2 Oryzias melastigma
ACAATTAAAAATCCAACATCTCAATATAAAGCTGATATCTAAATAAGGTTATTTTTGACAGTTGTGCTTCTGTGTTAAATTAAACGCTTTGCCCCAATAAGTAAAACTCATGTGTCAGTGGCATCCTAAGCTAGTCTGGGAGTTGTCTTTCTCCTGCAGAATAGAGCCGTTCCTGTGAGCCTTATTTTCCTGTGCATAAGCCACGCTGGGTGGTGCCCTGTCCCAATTATGGAAATGGATTACATGGAAATGTCACGTATTAATATTGAAGAACAGGACTGTGAAGTCATGCGAACTTGAAAGAAGTCCAAAAGATTCTGAGGAGTTTGGCCACGTCTGGGAGGCAAAAACCCAACTGTGACTGTGCCGCCTCCGTCCACAGAGGTGCTGTCAGATGGAAATATTAGTCTGTTGTGAGATTCAGACGACCAACTCCCAGTCCAGGCTTGTTACTGACACAGCCATGTGTGAAAGAAAAAAATCCTGCAGCAAGTGTGCGAGCTGGACGCCGGCATCAGAGAGACGAGCGCTTTGCACTTCCTACATGTCCATCAGAATTCAGAGTGTTTATGTTTGGGCTACTCACTGAGGTAACCTTGGGACTCTTTCTGCATAGTTGTGATGGGGCAGTCCTTATGCGTGAGCAGAAGCTGCTTGAGTTGGGTCACCTCATTCTTTAGCATTGTCACTTCATTCTGAAATGAAGAAAGCATCTTTTTGTAAAGAAAAATAATTTCTGCTGTAAAGCTGAGGTTTGTGTTTGTACCTGAAGCTGCATATTGGTCTGAGTGAGCTCCTCTGCTTTCTTCTCCAACGACATCACCCAAACTTTTCTCTTTTGTCTGCATCTCGTTGCAGCCGCTCTGTTTCGCTCCAGGAACTTCCGCCGCCGCTCATCTGGATCTTCGTCCACGACTCGCCTGCGCCGCCCGCCACTAGGGGGAGGACTCTGCAACGTCTGTGTGGGCTGCATCTGCTGGGTTGCAGGTGACATCTGAAACACGTGGCGCAAAAGGATGAGAGTTACTTTGACGAGACGGCGTCTGTCTTCCACCATCCC
>NW_023420325.1:0-2029 GCF_002922805.2 Oryzias melastigma
AAAATTGAAGTAAATTACACAAAAGTGACAATTAGATTGTAAGAGCTTGACAAGAAAGTAAAAAAAAAACATAACATCTGGATTAACAAATAAAAAAATATATATTATTTTGAACATTTACCTTCACTTCCTTTTTTTCCAGGAAGTACTTGCCTAGCTTGCGCTAGCGTATTTGTTCATTGGAAATGAAAAAATTTTTACTAAATTATGTTTTTTGTTGTGTATTACCATCCTTAAGGTTAAAACAAAAGGAAACTAATTGTGTGAACGAAATCTAACTTGTATCTAAGTCTTATTAGCGCCACGCCAAGCATAGGCTACTTACTTCAGGAAGTTTAGCACTGTTGGGCAGAAAATAAAGACATGTAAGAAGGGAAAGAAAAAGATGAAGAGAAATTCCCTCATTCCTCACTGCTTAATGCACTAAATCTATAGTGTCTTCGCTATTTTGTCAAAGATACAATTAAAAAATATAGGCGATATCGATATAGCAGCATCACAAACATGTATCGCAATATCAATAACGCCAATATCGATATAGGCGATACGGAGTTCGGCGATATCAATATACCAGCACCACAAACATTTATCGGCAACATCAATATACACAATATCGATACAGGTATTTGTGTTATTGATGCTGGTATCGGCCATATCGATATACCAGTACCATAAACATGTATCGCAATATCGATATCGCCGATATGGATCCTGGTGGTATCGATATTGACGATATCGATGATATGGATTTTAGCGATATTAATATTGATATTGATGATATCGATGATATGGATTTTAGCGATATCAATATATCAATATCGATATTGACAATATCCATGATATGGATTTTAGCGATATCAATATCGATATTGACAATATCGATGATATGGATTTTAGGGATATCGATATCGCCGATATGGATCCTGACAGTATTGATATCGACGGTATCGATGATATGGATTTTAGCGATATCAATATCGATATTGACAATATTGACATCGATATACCAGCATCACAAACATGTAGCGGCAAAACTGATATTGCCGCCACATGTTTATATCAGCAATATCGATACCTCATATTTACTTATTTCCCAGTATTGTCAAGTTGTAGTTTTACACCGTAAAATTAAGGATATTTTTTTTTATACTGAAAATATTTAATTATTTTTTCTTTTTCTTTTATTTTTTTTTACACTAGACAGTTAAAAATGCCAAATTATGTCATCCTCCCATTTATCGTGTATTAGATATGTTGTTTGAAACATCCTTGAAGCCATGTAGCCTCAGNGTTTACAACATGAATGGTTGTGCACAGAGTGACAGAGTCAAGATTTGAGCCATAGTCCGTGTAATGGCATTTCTCACATGGAAGGGAAAACGTTCAAAACGACTGCCTTGAGGAGGCTCACCTTGGCTGTGCGTGGACCAAAGCAGTGGGGAGTTGGGGTCGTGCGTCCACCCACACAGGCCATGTTCAAAATCACACACGGAGTCGGAAGGAGGAGGGGAGGCCACTGTAGGGAGATGACAAAGTGCAGAGCGCCGTGAGCGTTCGCATTCATTTCAGCTGAAACCTCCAGCTCTCATCTCCCAGCAGCTTCCTGACCTGTAGTGGTGACGGGAACAGTGGTGGTTTCGGTGTCAGGAGGCGCCGTTGTTGTGACAGTGGCTGGAGTGCTGACTTCTGCAGAAACACACAAACAAAGCGCACAATCAGTCTTTAGAAAGATGTGAAAAAGACAATAAATATTACTTTAGAGGCCGTTTTTCCCTAGTGTCCAGGGAAAAATAACAAGTGTGATAATTACAGCCCTCAGATCTGTTTACCAAATGCAAGAAGCAACTATAAATACATGAAATTGCTGTTTTACAAGGGGCTATGTCGCTGTCTAATGCATAGTTTCTTGAGAAAAGTAATGTTTGAGAAGCTAATGAGAGCTAAACACATAAGTGAGAGTCTGAGCTCCAGACTAAATCCCTGTCTTGTCTCCTGTCAGAGGCATGAAGAAAAAAGGGCAGAGACAGTC
>NW_023420326.1:0-2028 GCF_002922805.2 Oryzias melastigma
CGATAGTTGTAAATTCTGGTGAAGATGATCTGCTGCAGTACAAAATGAGCATTAGAATGGAGAAGAAAGGTTATTTAAGTGACTTTGAATGTAGCATGGTTGGTACCAGACGGGCTGGTCTGAGTATTTAATGTTCCATCAATGACATACTAATTTTATGGGAAAAAAAATTAAACAGATATTTACATAGGTTATGTTTCTTGAGCTCAAACAACATAAAAAAAAAATTCAGTGTGTATTTTGCTAAAACTGCATGTGTACAAATATTTATTGAGTAAATTTATTTTATTTCCTCACAATCAGAGTTTGGATTATTGATGGTCATGTCTGTTGGATATCAGATAGTTCAGCTCAACAAAACCATCACAGCGACTTGGGCGTGACAGGCATCTGCCTCTCCTGGTTCTGCTGGGATGGCATTAGATCTTTTTTCCAAGCTTAAAAGAAAGAGCAGCCCCTGACCTTCTCATCATTCACTATGGAGGAAGTGACATCGGTCATGTCAGGAGTGTGAAACTGGTTGCACAATGCAATCATGTTCTACAAGGAACAAAACAGATATTCCCTCTCTGGTGTAAAAGAAATAACGATTTTGGTGCCATGGATTTCATCGCGCACTAAAAGTGTTATTTCTTTCACCATCTCTGAAATAAAGGAAATAGCTATTTTAGTGCATGAGGCTATCCCTGGCACAACAATAGTTATTTCCTTTACTCCAGAGAGGGTGAAGGGAGGAAGCCATGCCGATTCACGTAAAACTGAGAAGTTTTTTAAATAATTTCATAAATTTAAACAGTTTTTTACTGACAATTACAGCATGGGACACTATAGCCCTGATCTTTTTATTGAAAGACTGAGCTAATTTCAAATATATAGGATTGTCAGTGGTTAATGCTTGTGATGTTTTGAGTCCTTAAATCTGTTTTATAAAATAAATGTATATTGTAAAGATCTGACTTTGACCTGTATTTCCTTGTGTTTTACTTGCTAACACAGTGAGGCAAATGTGTATTTGAACACTTGAGAAAATCAAAGTAATATTTGGTACAGTAGCCTTTGTTTGTGATTACAGAGGTCAAATGTTTTCTGTAGTTTTTCTCTAGGTTTACACACACTCCAGGAGGGATTTTGGCCCACTCCTCCATACAGATCTTCTCTAGATCTGTCAGGTTTCTGGGCTGTCACTGAGAAACATGAAGTTTAAGCTCGCTCCAAAGATTTCCTATTGGTTTGAGGTATAGAATACTAGGGCGCTCCAGAACCTTGATATGCTTCTTATGGAGCCACTTCTTGGTTATTCTGGATTTGTGCTTCAGGTCATTGTCATGTTGGAAGACCCAACCATGACAATGCTCTAACTGAGGAAAGGAGGTTGTTCCCTAAAATCTTACAACACATGACCCCAGTCATCCTCTTCTTAATACAGACCAGTAGTCCTGTCTCATGTGCAGAAAAACACCCGAAAGCATGATGCTACCACCCCCATGCTTCACAGTAGGTATGTTTTCTTGGGTTAATGCTCATTCTTTTTCCTTTAAACATTATCAGTGGAAGGGTTAGGGTGTGATTTCCAAATTTTACCTTTAGATTATGAATCTCACAGTGGACATCCACCAAAAATGAAAATTTTAGACCCCTTCATGATTTCTAAGTGGGAGAACTTGCAAAATCACAGGGTGTTTAAATGCTTAATGTCTTTAATGTATATGTAGTTAAAGCACAGAGTCAAAGTAACTGTTAATTTATAGTGAGAAGATAACACAAATGTATTTTTGTCCCGGTGGAGCAGACTCTCAAATCTGGATAGCCTGTGTGATGACAGTCACTTTGCATTAAGAGAATTTGGTGTTGTAGCATTTCTGAATGAACTTGATAAAAGATAATAACATGAATGACTAAGAAAACGTATTTTTTTTTAACAAATTACAAAAACTATTTAGTGATATTAATGAGAATGCATTTAGAAAATATTTTATTTTATGATAAAACTAAAATGGTTGAATCACAGAATGCTTTGTCACTTCCCAG
>NW_023420327.1:0-2026 GCF_002922805.2 Oryzias melastigma
CTTTTTAACTGAGTTATTGTAAATTTTGAGTTGTTCCTTTAAAATCCTTTAACATCCTTTTAAAAGCGATCCAACGTGGATATCCGATTTTGCTGGGGAAAGTGGATGCTCTGAAGCCGGTGAAACGGATGACGTGGCGCGCGAACCCCGGGACAGCTCGCCCGAGGAAGAATAAATCCTCTCAGTGAAATGCTATAACAGCTCAACACGGGTGCTGTCATTCTGTCATTCTGTTCTAAATCACAGAATAGAATAGAATAGAATAGAATAGAATAGAACAGAATAGAATAGAACAGAATAGAATAGAACAGAATATTCCTTAATTTGAAGGGTTTAAATCGTTGGATTCCAGAATTTGACCCGTTCATGAAGCTTCTCAGATGTTCGCTGATCCCGTCGAGTCGCTACAGGAAGTAATAAAGATCAAACGTTCTGGTTTTTTTGGGCGTAGAGTGAACCTGGACTAATTCTCATCCTTGCGTTCCTTCTGTTGCCGTGGAGATGCTGATGGTTGCCGGCGTGATGAAGTCATCAGAAAAACACCTTCTGTGTTCAAAGGAGCTCCGGTTTGGAGGTGCAGGAGGACGTCAGATGTTTCTCTGCTGGCGGTTTTCTGGTTATGGAGCAAAAACTGAAGCTGCTGTCAATCCCCCCCCCCCAAAAGCACTCATCTGTAAATGTCTCTGAGAGCTTTCATTCCTGGGGGGGGGCATCTTTCCTAGCTCAGCCAGCAGCTCCTCCCACAGAGAGCCTGGAAGAGGTAAACTCTGACTTCAATGGATTCTGAAAAGGTCTCTTCATCTTCATCTTCATCCTCATCCTCACCTCCCGGTTCTTTTATCTCATCAGTGAACTCTCATCGACCTCAAAAAACTTTGTCAGGCTTGGAGGAGCTGCAGTGATGGGAGGAGCTTATGCAGTGATGGGAGGAGGCAACAAAATAATAGGAGAAGCATATACAGTGATGGGAGGAGCTTATGTGTTATGGGGAGGAGCTGCCACACTCGTAGGAGGACCTTTTGCAGTGAAAGGAGGAGTATATGGAGTGATGGGAGGAGCTTATGCAGTGATGGGAGGAGCATATGGAGTCATGGGAGGAGCTTAAGCAGTGATGGGAGGAGCTGCAGTGATGGGAGGAGCTTATGCAGTGATTGGAGGAGCATATGCCATGGTGGGAGGAGGTTATGCAGTAATAGGAGGAGCTTATGCAGTGATGGTAGGAGCATATGCAGTGACGGGAGGAGCATATGGAGTCATGGGAGGAGCTTATGCAGTGACGGGAGGAGCATATGGAGTCATGGGAGGAGCTTATGCAGTGATGGAAGGAGCATATGGAGTCATTGGAGGAGCTTATGCAGTAATGGGAGGAGCTTATGCAGTCATGGGAGGAGCATATGGAGTCATGGGAGGAGCTTGTGCAGTGATGGGAGGAGCATATGGAGTCATGGGAGGAGCCTATGCCGTGATGGAAGGAGCATATTGAGTCATGGGAGGAGCTTATGCAGTGATGGGAGGAGCATATGCTGTGATGGGAGGAGCTTACACAGTGATGGGAGGGGCTAAAACAGTGATGGGAGGAGGCAACAAAATAATGGGAGAAGCATATACATTGATGGGAGGAGCTTATGTGTTATGCGGAGGAGCTGGCACACTTGTGGGAGGAGCTTTTGCAGTGAAAGGAGGAGTATATGCCGTGATGGGAGGAGCATATGGATTCAAGGGAGGAGGTTATGCCGTGATGGGAGGAGCATTTAGAGTCATGGGAGGAGCTAATGCAGTAATGGGAGGAGCATATGGAGTCATGGGAGGAGCTTATGCAGTGATGGAAGGAGCATATGGAGTCATGGGAGGAGCTTATGCAGTGATGGGAGGAGCATATGGAGTCATGGGAGGAGCTTATGCCATGTTGGGAGGAGCCAGACGTGTTTGTCTCACATCTACTCTGAGTCTCCTCTGAGAGGAACATCTCCGCGTGGGGGTCCAGTTATCATCACCTCTGCAGAAAGGGAGGGCTTCAGACTGAGCA
>NW_023420328.1:0-2026 GCF_002922805.2 Oryzias melastigma
TTTTTGTTCAGAGAATAACTGAAAATATACTTTACTGTGGTATATTGTGATATAAAATAATCTATATCAGGATGCAATTGTTTCCATATTGCTTAGCACCATGGATAAATGTACACTGAAAAAAGTAGTTCTGTAATTTATTACACTTAAAATGATTAGTTTTCATCAAATTAAAAATTTTGAGTTGATGGTTTACTCGACACAAAAATGTAATTTGATAAAAAATGTGACGAACTACAAAACTTTAGTTAATTGATCCAAGGTTTCATTTTTTATAGTGTACAGAAAACACATGACAGTTCAAAGTAGGCTGCATTATTTCCCTAAACTACAACAAACACCCTAAACAAAGTTAGAAAAGTGGTGTATTATAGGAACATTTCCCCACATTTTTCAGCGTGAGCCCTTGCTATCTATTTATGAGTAAAATGATAATCCATCTAAAAATTGCTTCTGAGGGAATAGTATTATTTTTTTATATAAGCTCTATTTCCCCACTTTAGTTTATGTTTTCTGAACATATGTATGTAATTCATTTTTTAAGTCACATTGTTTGGTCTTATTTTGCTGCCAGATTAAATCATCCATGTTTTATTTGGTAGAATTTTTGTTTATAGCTCCCAGATTTTTTTTTTATTATTATTTTGTTTTTTAAAAGCAGGTATGTGTTGCCTGCATGACCAAACTGACCAAAGGGTCAATCCTCTAATCCATAGGTCAAGTCATTTCAATAATGCTCACTTTGTGTGTTTTCGACCTATTTGAAGAGAATATAAGGATGGCGATGATAAAGAAAAACACAGCATTTGCTCATCGTCTTGTAGTGTTTTCATGCTATCCAGTGCCAGAGCATTCACGCTTCATATCTTCTACACTTGGATCGTTTGTGATTGTTCTCTGGCTGACACATGTCTTGCATTGTCATCCTGCTTTCAATTTACCAGACATTAACTCTATTATTAGCTCTCATTATGACACCGTACTGTTGCTCATCTAATAGATGAATGATAAAATGATACAAGAGGTGTGTAGCAGTCCTGAAACAGTAATATTGGCCAGTAATTAGTAATGTATTACAACTGGAAAGTGACCAGCACAGCCCTGAAGATAAGTGAGAGTAAACACACTCCTATAACAGTGTGAACTCCTTCTTGAATTGTGGTGAAAGGATCTTTATTATTTGGTTCCCAATGTGGAGTGTCGTCATGGTAGCGACATTTTCTCTGAAACAGGAAGTGTAGAATTTTATTGGTCTTTATTTGAAGGCTGACACCACATGTGTGGCTCCATCTGCTCCCTCTCTTGAGGTGATACAGTGATTCAGGTAATATGGCTTTATCTGTCAGCTCGGCTGGGAGGCGCTAATCAGTTACTTTTTCCACAGGCTGCAGATATTTCAACATTTCCAGGAAGTACTTCCATCCGGCTCACACGCTCTCCCACTGTAATTATTTTTTCTTTGCACAAAGACTTTTGTTTTCTCGTTAAATAAATAGCAGCATAAACAGGACCGGCCTTCCCTGTGGTGTTGTGTTTTAGCAGTGCACCTGATGCTGAGCGGCCGTACACTCGTCAGACGAGGACGACAGGTTATTCTGTGGCACGCTTCTAGACGACTCGCTATTTTCCGCCAATATAAAGTCAATTGTTGACCTTTGGTTAGTGTAAATAAACCCGTCACAACCATCTTCCTCAAATCTCCTTCTTCTGTGCCTTTTTACGTCGAACAACAGGATGTGTTTATTCTTTGAGTCGTTCAAATATCTTCTCTCTGTATAATACTGCAACACTGGAATGCAGTAAATCAATAAGCTTTAATCATCAAGTAGTTGTGCAGACTGTGTGGCCATGGAAATCAAGAGTGCTAACTATTTCTTTTTAAAGGACTTTCTTAGTGTTTTGAGGCAGGGACTGTTTGAGAGATGCACTGTCAGGAGGTCAACAGCAATGTGAAGATGGAGCTTTTCTGTTCATCGCTTGAAAATCCATCCATCCATCCATCTTCCTCCGCTTCATCCGGGACCGG
>NW_023420329.1:0-2025 GCF_002922805.2 Oryzias melastigma
AGGAGTGGGATGGTGGATCCCACTTACCCAGGGGGTACGTTTGTGTCTAGGTATGTGAATGACCCTTTGGGCAAATGGAGCATTTTCTGTCTGGAAGACGAAGAAGTTTACATCACTGGATTAATGATCTCCGGCTTCCTGCTGATGGTGGAACTTGGATTTAACGGAACCTGGAGAAACGGAATACAGCGAAAGGTGGGCTGGGAGTGCTTTTCAATGGGACACTGAGAGCCGTATAGACCAAGGTCGATGCTCTGTTTGACAGCGTGGGAAGCTGGAAACCATCTTGGAGCGAATTATGGCTCAACTTGGAGGAAACCCCGGAAATTGACCTGATCAGTGAATGTTCCACCATAAAGCAGCACCTGGACATTCAACAGGCAGGAGAAACTGTGTCGGCCTGTGACTAAACAATCCTCTCTAACCAGGAACCCCCAAACCAAAGGGATTCTCCCTCGAACTGAACCAAAACAATCCGCTGCAGCTACCATATGCAGAGCTCGTTCTCATGGAATCTAAGCCGTTCCTACTGTGATCAGATTATTTTCTGATTTTATTTAATTTTATTTCTTGTATCTTGTACTTTCTTTCCTTTTTTCTTTCTCAAAAGGTCACAGTTGTAAATAAGAATGCCGTTCTTAATCTGTCCTGCCTGGATAAATGAAGGTTAAATATAATCAAAATCAAAGCTTGATTTTCGACATCATTCCTGAACCCTCCTCATGTCTTTTCTGGGTGAATAGCACCACCCGATTTGCGTAGCTGCTCCTCACAGTTGGGCAAAATGTCTTATATGTGTTGTCCACCAGTTTCCCCTGGGATTAATAAAGTATGATCGATTGATTGATTGTGGAATAGAATATAATAGAATTGTATTGATTCCACAAAGAGAAAATGTATTATTACATTAGCTCTAAAACAGCATAGATTATAAAAAAAACATTAATAATACACTTAAAAATAATCATAACATCAATAATTATTGTAAAGTATGTGTGTTTGAGATTATAGAAATCTATTATTTGCATTGGGTGAAATGATTAAACAAAACAGAACTTAAAAAAAACCCAGTTTCCCAATGTTCCACTTATTTCTGCCAGGCAACGTCCCTGTGTCTCTTTAGGAAACGGAGATTTTCTGTTTGTTTTGTTTACACAACCTGAAAAGTGAAATGTTTATGAACAGTTTTCTGACCAGCTAAGCCTAAATTATAACAAGAGCAGAAATAAGAAAAAAATCAGAACAGCTGTTAATCCTTCCAGTAGTGGACAGTCAGTCTACTTTTTCAAGGATAGACTAAGAATAAAAAAATCCCCCCAAATACATTTCAGACTCCACATACACTATATAACCAAACGTATTGGCTCACGCATCCAAATGATCAGAATCAGGTGTCCTAATCACTTGACCTCAGGTGTGTACAATCAAGCATTCAGGCATGCAGACTGTTTCTACGAACATTTGTAGAGAATGGTGGCTCTCAGGAGCTCAGTGAAATCCAGCGTGGAACTGTCATAGGATGAAACCATCACATTGAACTCGATGGAAGTTCAGTTCATATGAGTCAAGGCAGGTGAGCCAATTCTTTTGGTAATATAGTGTATCATAACAAAACTTAAATACAGCGTTTTATTTCAGAACATTATGGAAAAGCTTAAAAAATATAGTTCTTCTGGAAAAAAGAATTAAACAAAATAATCTTTATTAAACAGACGCTGTGTTTTTGGCATTTTTAACATGTTCTTGTGGCACTTTTTTTTTAGAATTGAGGACAAATTAAATTCAAATTTGTATATCTGAGTATTTTTTTTATTTTGTTTAATTGTTGTAAATCAGGAGGAAACCAACCCTGAAAATCAGGCATCTAGCTCTGCAGACCAAATAGATTCATGAACGTCTTTGTTTTCCTCGTCTGAGCTGGAATCTGGGCTGCACGGTGGCGCAGTGGTTAGCGCTCTAGCCTCACAGCGAGAAGGCCCCGGTTCGACTCCCAGCTGGGACCTTTCTGTGTGGAGTTTGCATGTT
>NW_023420330.1:0-2024 GCF_002922805.2 Oryzias melastigma
ACAGCTAGCATGTAGCGGAAATATTAGTGGAACTCCAAAATAGCCTAAAAAATCTTAGTAAATGTCAAAATTGTCCAAAAAGCTATCAGAATACCAATTTTTAAAACTTTAGAAACATAACTGTTTAACATAAACATGGATAGTAAAAAGACAGGAATATCATTCCAGAATAAATCAACTTAAATCTTAAATAACTTTCAATATTTTTCCCTCCATGAAAATACATTTTGTCAAAATTATACAAGAGCGTAAGATAACATCGGGCCATTAATAACAATAAAATGAAATGATCTGAAGGGCCGGATAGAATTACCTGAAGGGTCGGATCCGGGCTCTGGGCCTTGACTTTGACAAATGTGATGTAAATGAATCTTCCTGGGATGAAGAGATCTGTGAAATAAGAGCAATCAGTAGAAAAAGGGAACTATTAATACATGTATACATGTAAACAAGTAAACAATGTAAAGTAAACGGCCTTCTAAAAGTTTTTTTTACATGCTGTTTTGTTTTATCCATTTTTCAAAGGAGGCAGTATTATAATAGAACCAGCAGCTTCTGTTTTCACAACTATTATGGCTTCAGATGCAAACATTTCACAACTTTTTTATTCATTTCACCAAAACTTCATTTTGCAATTCTTTTATTATAGAGTATGACTAAATGTTGGTTTGTATCATTCAAAAGTGAACTGCTTCTCAAAAATTGATATTTTATCCAAGAGGGGTGGATTTTAGTTTAAACTGTCAGTTTTATTCCTATTTCTAAGTATTGCCTTAGCCTGAATGTCATTCAGATGCAAGTATTGTCAGTACTGTCCCTATAGGTACAGCATATACATGTAAGTATGCAGGAGGATGTGTCTGTGTTGAAATATTCCATCATTTTCTGCAAAGAAAATGATTACAGACTTCAAAATAACGCAATATATGAAATGTTTCTGCAGCCTTAGAAACAAGAAAAAAAAAATCTTGGAGTTCATTTTCTCTCAAAAAGTAATAAAACATATGACTCCATACTCTGGCTGTTTACTGTGGCCTACTTTCTTCAGAGAAATGGAACAGATTTGAGTAAAGATATGTACCTACACTTGCTGCAGGTGTGAACCCCAAACAAACCAGCTTTATGTTGGAAAGCAGCCTAACCCCAAAAAGTTGCATAATTTATAAATCCTGGATAATGGGCACTATGTAACTGTCAGGCAAAACAAAATGTTGAGAACCAACTTTAATATGATTAAAAAAAAAGAAAAAAAAGTAAATTGTGACAAACCAAACATCAGAACTCAGACAGGGAAACACCAAATCAGTGAGAAAAACAAAAATAAACCAAATCACTAATAGTTAATAAATGGTGACTGATTCAGTAGGAATTAATCTGAAATAAATCAACAGATTAATGAGAAAGTGGGCATTTAGTCAAGAAAACCACAGCAACTAAAACTAAGAAAAACTTACCTTCAAACTAACCAAAATTTGTGCAAACAAGAATGTAAAAATATCTCAAATCTGATCCTGAAAATTAAAATCATCTTCCAGGTAACATCAAGTTACTAACTTTAACTGAATGTAATAGTTCCAAGTTTGTAATCTATGTGTTTGGTCAAAACTCAGGCCTTTTGTAAAATAAAGAATCACAAGAAATATGGTTCTTAGATGCACTGAAAGTTGAAGAAATGCTCCAGACATAAATCTGAAGGAACTCGACCGTGAACAAGCAGCCAAGTCTTTAACAAGCACAAAGAAGATGATTGACAGTTTAGTTCTACCTTCACACCAAATGTGATTTGTGCATCAGGGAATCCAGTTTCAATGTGGAGAAGATGTACGGACACAATAGGAGGTCTTCTGGTGCGTTCTGATTGTTGAGAGAAGTTTCGTCCAGGCAGGCTGCAGCAAAAAGTGTCGAGTAGTATAAACATCAGAACTTTAGTGAAGCGTCACTTCCCATCAACCAATCAGGAACTCTGCTTTACATCATCCCTACATAATAACCTATTTATTCATAAAGTTTGAAATGTTGATCAT
>NW_023420331.1:0-2023 GCF_002922805.2 Oryzias melastigma
TGTAGTATTCAGAAGAAAAAAAAAAAAGCTGCAAGCACAGTTTTAGTGAGGAGGGTGGGACCCACGGGAAATTGAAGATGCAGGTTCACAGGAAGCGAAACAGAGATTAATGCTGCCTGGTCAGAAGCCAACTCAAAGAAGCTGTCAGGGTGAAGAGTGAGTTTGCCAACAATGACTCAGGATCAGCAAAGATGGCCGCCAGCCAACACAATCACAGCCTCAGACGCTCTCCTGCTCGCTTATTTGTCAACATATGCACAGACTTAGTCTTTAAATAACATTTGAATTTCTTTGTTTTTATGACTGATAGAAAACTATTATGAAAGTATACTAATTTGTTATGTCAAAACATAACTTGTACATCCTATTCATTTATATATATATTTTAAAGCAGTTTAGTTTGATTATTTTTTAAGATTTTTTTGCTGCATTTCATGTTTTCAAATACAGATGTGTTTGTAAGCTAATGAATGTTAATTTCAGTGACAGTAAAATGGGTAAAAATGCCAAATTTGCTTTACAAACACAGTTTGGTTGATTAATTATGCTTTATTTCCCTCAGCTTCTCCTGTCTTTGGATAAAAGATCATTTTTGTGCCAGTTTCTGACCCTCCGCCCTCCCGTTTCTTCCTCCCTCCATCTCCAGCTTGATTCACTGGGTGATAAATGTGCCTGTCCTCTCTGTGTAAATACTCTGTAAGTATCTGCTCTCATGCCTGTCTGCTGAATGCAGCCAGCTTCTCTATCCAGCCTGGACTGCTGCATAACATCTTCTCTGTATTCAGCACTCGTCTCAGCTTCACTGATAACTTTAGTTTTTACTTTAGTGGCCAGTCAAATTACAGCGGAGGCGTAGCACGTGCTTCTATCTGAGGAAAATTAAGTCCAGGATGAGCTCAGAACACTGCATGGGAACAAAAATGAAACAGTTTGTGAGTCAGGAAAAAATTACACACTTGTGTGGGAATATGAGGGATAAATCCCCCCAAAACCAGACACATAAAGATGTCTGTTGGTACAGAGTTTATTAGATAAATACACATTATTTTTTTTTTACTTAAGGGGACACAACCAGTAACTTTAAATGAAAATGTTAAAGAGTTCCCCCCTTTAACAAGAGTTAGCCCTGAAGTTAGTTTTAAGATGTCAATAGAGCAGTGAGATTAAAGGGCTTGTGTTTGGCTCTGATAACCCAAAGAACACACAAGCTGATGACACTGAGGAAACTCACAAACACGGTTTATGGATTCTACTGCAGTCTGCATTCAAATCAAACTGATACTGTACTATTAGCTTTGGTTGGGTTTAAAACGTCTTTGGAAAAAGCTTACTCTGCTAGCGTTTTAAAGTCATCTTATGAGCTCTTTTAAAAGCATTCCCAGTAATCTTTTAGTTTGATTATGATGTCAACTTTAGTTCAAATAAAGAAAAATATGTCGTTTTCTAGGACATAGTTTCTGCAGAGTGGCTGGAGTTCATTAGAAATGAGTTTTGGGTGGGACCGTTGGCATGGACCAACTCCACTCTCACTTCTCACTAAGAATTACCCAAATGTTTTTAATCATTTCTTCTCCTGTTTTAAAACGGGCGATTTAATACAACATATTCCAGCACTGGAAAATTCTCTTCTTTCATTGAATGAAATTGTGATTGACAAGAATCAGGTCACAGCTCTTTTGAAAAAACCCAAGGAAGTCAGCCGGCTCAGACTCACTTTACAAGCGTATATCTCTGTGCTAACCAACTCAGTGGAGTCGTCTCCAGAATCTTTCAGATATCCACCAACCAGTGTCAGATTCCTAGAGTTTGGAAGAAATCAACAATAATTCCAATTCCAAAAACAAAAAATCCCCCAAAATTAACTGAGTTCAGACCCATAGCCCTTACGTCCCTTGTCATGAATCCTTTGAAAAAATCTTAAAAGAGTAGATAACTTCATCAGTTTTCATTACCGAAAAGAAGTAGAGGATGCAAAACATTTTATTCTGGACCAAATTCACAAACACTTAGAAAAGCCTAAATC
>NW_023420332.1:0-2022 GCF_002922805.2 Oryzias melastigma
GACTGACAGTAAATGCAAGTAATATATATATATATATATATATATATATTTTTTTTTTAATTTGCTGAATAATCACAATTGTGCAATAAATAAAAATGGCCAGGGACTCTTGACACATTCCTCTGCACCACATCCCCTCCTAAATTTAATAAGTGTCTTTATTTATCATCGTTCAAGAAAACAAATAATGATTGTCTAGAACAGAAAGTATAAAAACCTGTCTCTTCTTTTTACATTTGCAAAGAAATTACTATTTAGTTTATAGTTTTTAGTTTATGTTATTGTTTGTACTTGTTTAAGTATTTTTTGATATCTTCTTATGTTTTTTTGAGGGGAAAAGTTACAAAGATAAAGAGCAGGATCATCGGCGAATATGTGGGCTTCTCTGAGACACGAAATACTTGTGATTCATTTGAACAAAGTCTGTAAAACAGAATCTTTTTTAAATGGTTGTAAATTATTCTATTTATCCTTAAATCTCTGGTTTTGTTCAAGTTTCTTTACTTCATAGTGCACCAAATGCTGTAGTGTTTTTGCCATTTTGTACTGCTGTCAGGATCTACAATTCCAAAACCAACATTTCCCAGAATCCTATGCAAAAAAACAAAAAAAAAACAGAAAAAATTTATTTTAATTTTGTTTTTTAAGTCATCTAAGTTTTCATCATCAGAACTAGCGCTGACCCCAAACAATTATTTTATTATTTGACTAATAATTGATTATTTTTTCCGATTAGTCGACTAATGAATGAATGAAATAGTTTATTTCAAGCAATCAGGAATCAGGAATAATACATGAAAAAAATAACATCGCATTGAATCACAAGTAGATTGTTTGGAAGGGAGTGGGAGGAAACAAACTTGAATTATTAATATCCGGTTCAGGACTTAATATAAAATATTTAAACTCTACAATAATAAATTCAGGTTATGAAGAATCATTAATATTATTGATGTAATTAAATGTCAAAACATCCACGGAAAAATCCTTTATATTAATCAGTAACAATGATCTGAATGCTCTCATTAAAAGACAATTTGTGCAGATAAAAAATAATCTTCATTTGTTAATGCAAAAAAAAATAAAAAATCACAATATTCACAATTCACAATATTCTCTAATCAGGTCATGTGCAAAGTGGATGTGTCCAAATCGCTTTTAAAATAGCACTATATAATTTTTTAGTAGTAAGGGAGGGAATGCAGACATAACCAAAGCTTTTTTTAATACATAATTCTAACTGTACACTAGGGCTGTCATGACTAGTCTACTAATCGACGACTAATCGAATATTAAAATAGTCAACGACTAATTTAAGAGTCGATTAGTTGTTACTTTATATTATATGGAGTCAGATTGTAGTAAAGTTGAAAGTTATAATGGTATTATGGTAGCTTTTTGAAACGTTTATAATTTTTGTGGGCTATTTTGAAGTTCAGCTAATATTTCAGCTACCTGCTAGCTCTTTTTGGTTAATTTAGGATTTTTTCAGTTTTTAGACTATTTTGGAGTTTAGCTAATATTTCAGCGGGCTATCAGCTTCAGTGATTTCATCTATCAGCTTCAGTGATTTCAGCTATCAGCTTCAGTGATTTCAGCTATCAGCTTCAGCATTTTTAGCTATTAATTTCAGCATCTTCAGCAAATTCAGCTTACAGCATTCACACTAGGGTTATTGCAGTTAATGCTATATATTGTATCTAGTTTTTAGTTAGTTTAAAGCTAATGATGGTTAAGATGTGGTCTTCACATCCATTTTGCGAATGACCCGATTAGTCAACTAATTGAAAAAAATAATCAATAATTAGTCGACTATTAAAATAATCATTTGTGGCAGCACTATTGTACACTGAGCTAACTCGAGAAGACCTAGAACAGTTTGACTCAAAGTTTCAAACTTTATTGTTCAGGTGGATCAGCACCTGAACAATTTGAACTCAGAGTTCAAAACAACATTAAAAGTGTAGTTCTTACCCGTCACTCTTGTCTTCCCAGTGTTATGGAAAAGATCCCTGGTTCAGA
>NW_023420333.1:0-673 GCF_002922805.2 Oryzias melastigma
ACGGCGTTCATGTGGGATGACAGCCTGTAACTCACTCATGTTTGTCATTTCCTGCATTGGGACAAACATGCACATGAGCAGGGAGTTCCCCGCCGACAGAAGATGAATCCAGACATCATAGCGATCACCCAGAAACACCATTCCACTCATGAGAGTGAGACCCTCCAGGATACAGGAGGATGGTAGAGTTGGCTTTGATGGAGGCAGGAGCCCTGCAGCAGCTCTTTGAGGTGCTGACCTCTGCTGACGGTAGTGTTCTTGGTTCATGAGTCTGTTGATGTGTGGAGCAGGAAATGTCTGGATCTCTGCTGTCCAGTACTGAAACGTCTCACCCAGGTTTCCTGACTTTTTCATGGACTGAACACATCTCAACGCTCGCTGGTTGAAGATGAATTTTCTCCTCTTTCAGCGCAGATGAGCTGCGACTCTGTGTGGGTACATGTCTGCATTTGGACTTGTAACTGGACAGTAACTGTTCTCTGGATATGTGTCATCATGCTGCAAAGCTCATTCAGATCATCCAGACTCGGCTTTGACGGACATTTGAGGGACTTTCAGCTCCAGAGCGGAAAGCCAAACAGACTTTGAATGTAAATCTTGTTTGAACTTTGTGAATCATCAGGGAAACACCTCATAAATGTGATGCTGAGGAAGATACTGGAGGTCTTCATGA
>NW_023420333.1:737-2022 GCF_002922805.2 Oryzias melastigma
TGAAGTGAGTGTGAACTCCAGTTTCTGAGAGCTTTCTGCAGTTCTCTGGAACAGTTGAGGAATCCTAAATGTACGAGGCATGAGGAAGCGGACCAGATCACATGCTGTCTGTTTACATTCATATTAACCTCTGGACTAACTTCTCAGACTTATCTGCTCTGAATCCTCTGTTTAGACATGGTCTCTCATCCACTAGAGGGCGCTGTTAGATCAATACATTTGACCTTCAGGCAAGAAAAGCTTTACAGAGATGTAAAAGCTCTAACACTCTTTAAGACACTGCAAGAAATGATTAAAAGAAGAAATAAAATCAGAAGTGCAGCATTTTAAACAAAGACTGCAAACATGAACGTTTTCAGTTTGTGTGGCTGAAAGCAGATTCACTGCAGGTTCTGACTCGGTTCTGCTCAGTTTGTGAAGGAATCTGATAAATATTTGTATCCCATCTCATTAAGTGATTCCTGAAGTGGAAGCAGAACTCTGAAATCAGTTCTAGAACTATCAGGTTTCCAGTGAAAAGACCTGAGAACAGGAATGATGAGGTCAGTTTTTCCAGTCGCTCAGCTGCAGACAGAGACACAAACCAGCTTCTTTAGATCTAAATGTGAGATCTTTTAGCTTCACTGATTTAAAAAATATATATATATTTATTGTCCTTAATGTAAATGCTGAAGCTCTGAGTCTACACCAGGGTCTGCAACCTTTAACAGTAAAAGATTCATTTGGGTTCATTTTCTACTGATCGAAACCTAGAAGGAGGAGAAAGGAGAGAAAATATCAATTATGTCTATTTGTTGGCACAAACAAAAGCAAAGATATAAAAAGAACCCAGCATCTCTCTAAATGTGATTTTTATTTTTACCTCAGTAGATGCCAAATTAGCCAAAAAGCTAGCTTACATACTAGCTAAATTTCAAATAGCCTAAAATTCCTCAGTAAACGACATTAGTCGTTAATTTCCCCCAGGGGATTAATAAAGTATCTTGATTGATTGATAGTCAAAAATGTTAGCCTGTTGCTAAAATGGAAGCTAAACTCTATTATGTGAAAATTACTGTAAAAGATAAAATAAATGTAAAGACTTGTTGATAATCTTCTTAAAATGTTGAAATTTGAAGACTTTTTCATTCATTTCCTATGATGCATATTTTGCTCAATATTTCAAAAACTATAAAGTTTATGAATACCAAAATATAAGCAGTAATGTCCTGAACAAACTGAACGTTTTTATACCAAAATGATTAAAATCTCTGAAAATGTTTTAACATGTTAAAAAACGTCCAGA
>NW_023420334.1:0-2022 GCF_002922805.2 Oryzias melastigma
CAAAAAAAAAAAAAAAAGTGCTCTATAAGAACACACCATTTACCATTTTTCCCCCCCTTTTTTTACATACAATAACAAAAGAAGCTTCTAGAAATTTGCACATCCAACAATTTAAAGGGAACAAAATCAGTTTCTTTTTTCAGGTGTAACTAGGGTTGAAGCAGAGCTTTACTATATGCAAATGAGTCAGGTGAAGTCGACGTTTGCTGCAGCACCAAGCCACGTGTCAAAAACTGGTCCTGCTTGTTCTGCAGCCACTGTTTACCTCTTTCATGTTAGTCGTCATTGCATTTGAATGTGAGAGCGTGCACGGAGAAAACATGGATTCATCCCGGCCAGAGGAGCCAGCGTCAGCGGCCGCCGTCTGATGCAGAAGTGACGAGACAATGACGTTTACCTGGATACAAAGCTTCATTCTTAGACGTATATTAATCTCTGGACAATGCGAGGTGCTGACGTCACCCATAGAAAAGGCGTTACCTCCGACCCACATGAAATCAGGCCAGAGCTGTCACCGTAGTTTCCTAATACAGCCACCACCATTTCGTCAATAGTGACTGGTTCGAGTCAAGAATGGTTATTCTGACCAATAGAATGACTGAGGAACAGATATTTATTTCTCAATGGAAGTCTATAGGACTTTGACTTCTTGGAAGCAGCAGGTACTTCCAAGGGGGGTTTGAGACGACCAGTGATTCTAAAGTCCAAGGCTCTATTAAAAGTTTGCTGATACGTGGGTGGGATGCTTGCAAGCTTTGTTAGCGTTTGATAGGATACAGTGGACAACCAAATAACTGAGTCCCTGATTGGTTGACGTACCACGTCAACTGCGCCATGCCTGAGGCCCAAATCGCACTGCAAAGACCTCAGATCACATCTATGCATTGATTTAACATGTAACTTGTCCCCACTGCCCCGCGAATTGCGTCCGGTGGAATGCAGCATAAGTACACATGGCCAGTACAGTGAAACTGTGAATGACTCATTAAATCAGTGATGGTTCCTTGGATCGCTCAAACATTCCTTGGATAACTGGGGCAATTCTAGAGCACGAACATGCAAACAAGCACTGACCCTCCAGGAAAGTATGAATTTATTAGACCTCTTTGGTGACTCTAGATTACCTGGAGCTGATTGCTGGCCCTCTATGGCGTGTCTCTTTCGAATGTCTCCACTATTGATGGTACTTTCTGTGCCTACCATGGTGACAGCCGGTAACGGGGAATCAGGATTTGAGTCCAGCAAGGTAGTCTGACAAACGGCTAAGTCATCCAAGAAAGGCAGCAGGAGCGCAAATTACCCACTCATGAATTGGGGAGGTAGTGATGAAAAATAGCAACACATGATATTGAATGAGTACACTTTAAATCCCTAAATGAGGATCCATTGCAGGGCAAGTCTGGTGCCAGCAGCCGGGGTAATTTCTGCTCCAATAGCGTATCTTGAAGTTGAAAATCTTGTAACTGGATTTAGGGCTACCTCAGGCCCTGCCTCTCGGCGCCCCCTCCTTGCTGAGTGTCCCGCGATGTACTTAGAAAACATTTTCGTCTTCAAAGCATGCGGGGTCGCCTGAATATCACAACTAGGAACCTACGGGTTCTATCTTGTGGGTGTTTCTCTGAACTGGGGCCATGATTAAGAGGAACTGTCGGGGGAATTTGTATTGTGCCACTAAAGGTGTAATTCTTGGACCGGCGCAAGAAAGACAAAAGCAAAAGGATTTGCCAAGAATGTTTTCATTAATCAAGAAAGAAAGGTTCGAAGACGATCAGATACCGTCGTAGTTCCTACCATAAACGATGCCAACTAGATAGTGGTTATCCCTACTGTCTGGGAAACCAAAGTCTTTGGGTTCCGGGGGGAGTATGGTTGCAAAGCCGAAACTTATAGGAGTAAACGGAAGAGCACCACCAGGAGTGGAGCCTGAGGCTTAATTTGAATCAACAGGAGTAAGTAGTTGTAAACTGGATACTATAAGTCCGGGCACCGGGTCTAGTGGTCGTGCAGATGGGGATACGGTGA
>NW_023420335.1:0-753 GCF_002922805.2 Oryzias melastigma
AGCGGCAAGTGTCCTGCTGCAGGCTCCAGGGGGGAACGGAGTCACGGACGGTGGAGGGAGCTATTAATCCTGGAGGGGAGGGGTTCAGTCCAACACCGATCAGCTGCAGCTTTACAACTTCAGATTCTTAGAAAACACAATCCAATTATCCAATAAGGAATTTTAAATTAGCTAAATGATTAAAAAACAGCAAAATAGTCTTTTTTTCTGTAGAAATATACATTTATTGTTGAATTTGAAGTTGGTTTAATTCAAGCAATTAAAATAGCACCAAAAGAAAAAAAATAAATATCAACCTAATTTATTTATAATTGACAAATAACTTTTCAGATTTGTTACCAGTGATTATTTCTCATTAAATGTCCTTGTATGTTTTGTGAAACACAAGTCCTATTGAAGCTTGTAAAAATAAATAGAAAAAGTTACTTAAAAATATAATATCTTTGGCCATTACAATTTTAGACTTCGTTAATTTTTTTATGGTCATTACTTAAACATTTTAGTAAAAATGTCTTAAGAGTATTACATCTTGCATATTCTACATTTAATCAAACTATACTTTAAATATAAAATAATAATTTTGCTTGTTCTGACAAACAATTGAGGCAAACACTTAACAAAAAGATTTAAATAAAATAAACTTATCAGGGTTATCAGTAAAAACATGTAAAACAAACATTTAACCTTTCATTTAATATCATGTGCATTGAGACATTAATAAATAAATTATACAGAAATTTGATGATTTTTTTT
>NW_023420335.1:813-2022 GCF_002922805.2 Oryzias melastigma
AACTAAAAAAAAAAAAACAACAGAGCAGATGATGGTTACACAGCGCCCTCTGCTGTTAGGAAGATGGCACAAGGAGAAAAACTGGCCAGCATCTTAAGGGTGTAACGATTAATCTACTCAATCGATTTATACTCTTGTGATCCAACCAGATTTTTTTTGTCTAAGGCAAGTATTTAATCTTATCGACCTATACCATTAAAAAACTACTTCAAAATAAAATATATTGATTGCATTGATATTGAAAAACACAATTGGGATTGATACACAGAAGATTTATTCTACTATAACGTGAAAAATGACCATCACAGTGGACAACACGTGTGATGGGAGCAAGAAATGATCACATATTATTACAGTCTAATGTGTGGAAACCCTGAATTTTGCAAAGATGTGACCAAAAAGTTTTGTATAATGTTCCATCCATCCATCCATCCATCCATCTTCTTAACCGCTTCTTCCCTTCCGGGGTCACAGGGCGCCGGAGCCTATCCCGGCTACTGATGGGCGAAGGCGGGGTACACCCTGGACAGGTTGCCAGTCTGTCACAGGGCCTCAATCACACACACATCCACTCTCACATTCACACCTAGGGGCAATTTAGAGTCACCAATCAACCTATGAAGCATGTTTTTGGATGGTGGGAGGAAGCCACGCATGCACGGGGAGAACATGCAAACTCCACACAGAAAGGTCCCAGCTGGGATTTGAACCGGGGCCTTCTTGCTGTGAGGCAAGAGCGCTAACCACTGCGCCACCGTGCAGCCCTGTATAATGTTCCGTTTGGGTTATTTTGATGTGGAAAAATAACAGTGGGATGAACTTTATGATGTAAGTTGTGATGTCTTGTTACTTTTCATGGTTCTTCTGTCTGCAGGGATGTGAGCTTCTATGCTACTCAGTGCCCGGAAGTCTTGTAGATAAAAGAACAACATGTATTAAAAATGTGTATTTGGTCTACTAAATTATAACCCAAACAGTAAGATAAAGAAAATAAGGACACATATAGAACATAATCATGAAGCAGTTTTTATTTGGCTTCAAAAAGTCATTCAACTGATCTAAAGAGTTATAAAAACCCAGTAAAAAGTTAAGTGTCTTCTGTAATTTGGCTATGAGACGCTAAAACAGCCTTAGGGTTTTTTGAATCATATAAATCCTGCTGACTTTATGTTGAAACTTGCTGACTTATTTGAAATGCATTGATGTTGT
>NW_023420336.1:0-2022 GCF_002922805.2 Oryzias melastigma
GTAAGACCCATAGTCCTCAATAAAGGTTGTTAAAGTTGAGATATACAGTATTAAGGGTGTATTTAGACTGGACACATTTAGTTTGCTTAAACTGAACCAGAGTTCATTTTTCAGTCTGAATACACAAAATCAAACCCTGGTTCAGGACCAGGAACCGCTCTCTGACCCATCTTTCAAGGTGGTCTTGGTTTGTTTCCAGTTGAACTGATCTCAGTTTCTCTCTGAGTTTCCTGTCTGAATAGGCTTCATGTTCAGAGAGGAACAACTGGACCCAAACGCCCCCGTGGCCGAGTATTAGATCAAAATATGCAGAGTAGAAAAGACGCAACTGTGAACAAACATGTAACAACAATAGGACAGAGCAACTCTTTAAGATTTGGTTGTATAAATGTAGGCTAACTTTTAACGTGATACACATTGCTACTCACACTATTTTCCGAAGAATCTAAATGTCATAAACACTAATCAGCATACTTTCCTATCTGAGGTCTCCTCAGTAATCGACTTGCAGCATGCCTCTGCCGTAGTAAAGTATCAAGTAAGAAGTGTTGTACCTGGTCTTGAAACAAATCAAATTTGATCCGACTAGGATTGTAAATCTTAAGGCCAAATATAATTTTCATTGTCGTATTGCCTCTTCCTCATGAATCCTGACCAATAACTGAAGAGATGTTTAGTCACCTGGTTTTGTTTACAAGTTTTGTTTCAAAATAGAAATGTCTGGTTGAAAACAGACCAAATATGAGGTTCAGGACTAAATCCAGATCAAATTAAATTGACTTGGTCCAGCAATGAATTTTTCAAATCTGAATACACCCAAAGACTTGGGCTGTTTTGTAGTATTTTTTAACTCAATTTTCCTCTTTATACGGAGTAATTATCTTTGTCACTTTTTATATATATTTTTAACTAAGTCCTTTAAAAAATAAGCTTTTTTGTATTTTCTTGTTGTTTAGTACCTAATAATACTACTCAATCCATAATAATACTTGTAATGTAATTTAGAATATTGTCAGATATATTGTTTGCTGTGAATAATAATAGTCAAGGATCCTAAATGAAAAAAAGGTGAATAAGTTGATGAGGAACTTACTGATGCATCTAACATGTCCACTCCATTGTCCGTTCCTGCAGGTTCGTCGTGGCCCTCCTTCCATTAAATAATACCTTGGACAAGTGTATTCAGCAGACTCACCCTCTTGGTATTCAGTTCTACTTCCCAATACATCTCCAAATTCAATTGCAGGTGGAGCTGAACATGTGCGTGCATCTACAAGAATGTGGAGATTTAGAAAAAAATAAAAAATAAAATTTAACAGCTGCAACTTTATACTCAAATTTGATGTTGGATTCATTAGACTTTCATTTCACAATCTTGTAGTTGGCTACAAGTCAATAGTTAGGCACTCATGTAGAGAATAAGGTTAGTTGCAGTGATGAGTTTATGTACACAAACAGGCATTTGTGTTTGTAAGCTTAAAGAAATCTTGTGTATCTTTTTCATCACGTTCATAATTTCAACTTTTGTAAAAATAGATTGACATAAAAGCAGAAACAAAGAAAGCCATCCATCAACTCATTGTTAAACAGTTTGAGTTTCCTGCAATATTTTAAGAAACTGAAAATGAAATGGAAAAGACAGTATGTGGATTGGATGAAAACTCTGAAATTCTGTATTTCAGTTCTTGATGCTAAGAGTTTGCTTTTACTCTATGTTTCTACTTGTTCCAAATGGATCTTGCAATTTTACTGATCTATTCAACCCAGTCTCAGTAAAATGTGTACATATTCCACGACTTTGCACTCTGAGTTACCATGTATAATATACTGTACGCTAAACGTGCGTGCATATGATACGCTTACGGTTATGATATCCTTACGGTTTAGAATGGGTTTCGACGGCGTACATATTCACGCTTTTTTAGGTCTTGTTTAGATCATGTGGTAAGACATCCTCGGCTCTTTTCTAAATGACATTGTTACGGGTTAAGGTTAGGATTACGATTAGCAAATTTTTCATTA
>NW_023420337.1:0-2021 GCF_002922805.2 Oryzias melastigma
TTCCCGCTTCAGGAAACCCACTCAGGTGGAGTGGAAGTACACGGAGGAGGGGGAGCGGGTCCGCGTGTCGGTCCGGACCGGCCGGATCATCCCGAAGCCGGTGGTGGAGCGGCGAGACGGCATCGTGCCGCAGCAGTGGAAAGGTGAGCAGACTGGACCGAAGGCTGGTTCTGGAGACCCAAACGGGCCTCAGGAGCTCCACAGAACCACTGATGTTTGTTCTGCTCAGACGGGCCCAAAGACACCAGTCCTGAAGACGCTCTGGAGAAGACGTACGTCCCCTCGCTGAAGACGCTGGAGGAGGAAGTCATGGAGAAGCTGGACATCCACGAGCCCAGGAGGCACAGGACGTCCTATTGGTACTGAGAGCGGCCCGGTTCTGGACACAACCCGGACAGGACTGCAGACGCGGATTCTGTTTTTAAACGTTTTCTCGTATGAATGTCAAATATTTCCTGTTTTCAAACGTGGAATAAAGTCACGACTGTCGTGGAGCCGATGAGCTCAGAGAGTTGAAGGTTCAAATCCGTCCAATAATGACTGTGATCATTATGGTCTGGCACCTCCTGCGTGTCCGACCGTCCCGTCGCCACGGTGATTGTAGCAGAAACCGTCAGTCCTGAAGGAGGAAATGCTGAGGAAGTTTCCAGAGTCTGGATCCACCAGGAGAGACCACAGACCTGCAGCTTTTCCAGTCTGACCGCAGTCCTGCTTTCAATCAAACTTTATTTAAAATGACAGACGCTAAATGAACAGATATTAGCAGCTGATATCCTAAACCATCAGCGTGTTTCATAGCACTAATCTGACATTGTTCTTTAAATTATACGATTCATACGTGAAGATTAGATCAAAGTAAAGAGCTCTCATTTCCATAGCAACCGTTTGATGTTTTGCTGGAGGAGACAAACATGTCGGTGTCATTTTTAGAAGAATCAGCAAAAGTAAACGTTTGGATTTCTGTAGGAACTGAGGTTTAGTGTTAGCCACGCCCACATTCCTGGTATATTCATATCTTTCTGTTCAGCTTGACTCTACAATTCAGGTTTAAGTTTTCAGAATATTCTGGTAAAAATGTGCAGGCAGTAGAAAGACACCTTTGTGAGCTCGCCACGCTAACGCCATTCAAAATCTACAAACTTTATTGACACTATTTTTCAAGTATCTTCCTAATGAAGCTATGAGGAGTAACCAGGCGACAGACTGAATAAATGTGTTTATACGTGTTTGGGACAGAATCAGGACTGATTATGGACAGAATCAGGACAGTATCGGGACAGAATCAGGACTCAGTATGGACAGAATCAGGACAGAATCGGGACTCATTTTGGACAGAATCAGGACTCATTATGGACAGAATCAGGACTGATTTTGGGACAGAATCAGGACTCATCATGGACAGAATCAGGACTGAATATGGACAGAATCAGGACTCATTTTGGACGGAATCAAGACTGAGTTTGGATAGAATCAGGACTGATTTTGGGACAGAATCGGGACTGAGTTTGGACAGAATCAGGACAGAATCGGGACAGAATCAGGACTCATTATGGACAGAATCAGGACTCATTTTGGACAGAATCAGGACTCATTACGGACGGAATCAGGACTGATTTTGGGACAGAATCAGGACTGATTTTGGGACAGAATCAGGACTCATCATGGACGGAATCAGGACAGAATTGGGACAGAATCAGGACTCATTTTGGACAGAATCAGGACTCATTATGGACAGAATCAGGACTGATTTTGGGACAGAATCAGGACTGAGTTTGGACAGAATCAGGACAGAATCGGGACAGAATCAGGACTCATTTTGGACGGAATCAGGACTGAGTTTGGGACAGAATCAGGACTCATTCTGGATGGAATCAGGATTACTAAAATACAGAATGAAGGTTCAAAAATGTCAAACCTTCTAGTTTTACATAGAACTTGTCTTCATAGATTTGAGGCATGATGGGAAATGGGATGCTAGCTGCTGCTTGTGGATCCTGAGTGCTTCTGTCAGATGTTTTCTA
>NW_023420338.1:0-2021 GCF_002922805.2 Oryzias melastigma
CCTGTTGCTGTGAAACTGTCTTTTACAGCCTGTCACATGAAGCATGTTTTCGGATGAGGGAGGAAGCCGGAGTGCCTGGAGAAAACCCATGCTCCCACGGAGAGAGCATACAAACTCCACGGCGCCATCATGCAGCACACGCCTGTACTACAATCCAACACAATCCCTGTAAAGCTAGTTTACCTATGAGAATTGATGCTGGATATATACAGTGTTCCCTCCTTTACTCTAGGAGATACGTTCCATAAATAACCAGTTAAAGATTAAACCTGTGAAGTAGGATTACAAATAGACAGTAAGTAAGACAGTAAAACTCTGAAAGAAACATGGTGGAAGAAGTTGATTGACAAGATCAACAGCCAATCAGGATGCAGTGAGTCATTGCATGTGACGCTTTGGAGATCTCTCATTGCAAAACAAACTGGAAGGTTTCTTCAGGGGCCTGTTTCAGAGTTCAAACCTGAACTCAGAGTTCACAAACTCAGAGTTATCAGTTTCAGAAAAGCTGAAAAGAGTTTGTTCTCTCAACTCTGAGTCGTTTGACTCAGAATCAGGTGTGAACGTCGCGACCATAAAAAGCTCTGATCAATTTTCGCAAAAATCAAAAGCACATTTTAAAGTCTTCTCTTCCTCAAAATGGGATTCGTAAAGTCATGATCAGGAGGCAATCCAACAAGTTTCATCCAGAGTAACAATTTTGTTATTTTAAAGAAAACTACAATTTACAAAAAAATAAAATGCAACACAAAGCATCTGTTATGATTGTATCGACGGATGAGATTGTGAATGTATAATAGCGAGTCACTGGAAAAACTGTATCGCTCAAATAAAAATGAATTTGGAAACTCGTGACCTCAAAATCCTCTCCCTCTGGATTAATCCGGCCTCCTCTCTACATGATCCTCTATGAACGAATGTGTCATTTTGGTGTCTGCGTGGTGGAAACGTGACGTCTCTGAGGTTAATGAGGAAGTTCTACTTAACCACCCTTCACTTTAAGAAGGGGCGGAGACCGCAGGAACTCTAGGTTTCCTGAAGGAAACCTGCTTCAGACCAGCTTACGTTCACAGACTCATACAGTCATACAATCGGTGAGCCACAAGCTCCCTGCTCCACATCCACTTGTAGACAAATAGATCCATGAACGTCTGTTTTCCTCGTCTGAGCTGAATCTGGATCAGAACTGGATGACTGGATGGCTCACAAAGATTCCACTCACAACTCAGAGGTAAATTTCTAATGAACTCCTGCTGCTCTGCAGAAACTAGGTCCAAGAAAACTACACAGCTAAAAACAGCATCACTATAATGATCATGGAAAGATGATGGGAGTGGGAGCCTTTGAGAAGGAAGAGCTTTATGTAACGAGTTGGCACAGTCAGATTATCATAGGAGACTGAAACAGTTGTTGATAAGAAGCAGAAATATCAATACTTTTATCCTCCAGGACTAAAAGACTGTACTTCTGTAAGACAAGGTTCATGTTTATCTCTGTGTGTGGGATTCAGATCTTACACAAACTCACATTATTCACAACATACACATCATGGTGTTACAACAGTGGAGTAAATGACAGGAAGTCAAACCTTCTGACTGCAGGAAATCCTGGCTATACACTGCAGATGATTTATTTTGATCAACTTTCACTCCATTTCAGTGAACATTGTTACACACCCTTTGATGATTAATGAAAGTGTAGCGCATCGGCTGTCATCAAGAGAAAATGAATTACTTCACAGCGTTCCAGCTGACACATCCATATATATGGAATCTTTTACGCCTGTTGATCTTTGAATTATCTTCAAACTGTGAAACAGAAGTTTTTTTAATACATTTTCTTGAATGTTTGGATATTTGAACGTTATTTAAGAACTTGAATTCTCTCCTCATGCTCAGGGAAGCATCACATGGTTTTGATTAGAAGAGGAAAAGGAAACCTGATAGTAAATTAAAAACCCAGGATTGAATCCTTTTAAGCCTTTTACCAGCAGAGCTTGAGCTCCAGTCCACTACTGTAACTCT
>NW_023420339.1:0-2020 GCF_002922805.2 Oryzias melastigma
AGTGTTTACTTACATCTTGGATAATATAGGTGTCGAAAACGTTGTTGTCAGTTAGTTCTTGGGATCCAGCAGCAGAACTAGCTGTAAGACGAAAAAACATCCTTTTGCTTACTACCATTTATCCTCCCTCGAATTCTGATCTCCACTGAGCCAGCTTCAGTGTTGGATTATACTTCTTTAAATTCAATTAAAGAAAAGGCTGGCCTCATAGTTGGATTTTTAGGTTGGAACATTGACAGTATAAGAGAACTGGACTGAGCGATTGTGACGTCACCAATAACAAATCCCCTACTACCGGTTTCTAACAGTCAATCCAGTTTTTTTTTTAATACATACAACTAGTTACTTTTTAGTAGCTTGCTGGAAGTCCACACCCCTTTGACTGACAATCAAATGTCTCTAATTTTTGAGGAGTTGAGCAGCAGAAACATTGCACATTTACTGAGGCGTTTACTTTGTTAGTTTATGACGAATACATTTCACTACAGAAAAAAAAAATAAAAAATGGATTAGAAAGAGCATGTTATAGATCAATTCCAATAAAAATGGTGTATTCCGCATGTTTTTGTAGCATTTTTCTCATGTTGGATGACATGCATAAACTAATATAAGATTAAAACTGTGTTTCTGAGTATTTTTTTTAATTCAAATATTGCTGGATAGTTCTGATGTTGCTAATATTGCTGCCACAAACAATTATTTTAATTGTCGACTAATCAAGGATTATTTTTTCTGATTGGTCGACTAATCAAGTAATTCACAAACTGGACGTAAAACACAAATCTTAACCATCATTAGCTTTGAACAAACTAAAATCTAGATATATAGCATTGCCTGTGTTAATGCTAGTGTGAATAGTGTAAGCTGAATTTGGCCACAGAAGATACTAGTGCTGATAGCTGAAGATGCTTAAATTGATAGCTAAGAACAAAGAAGCTAATAGCTGAAGACACTGAAGCTGATAGCCAGCTAAAATATTAGTTAGATGCTAAATTAGCCTAAACATCTGAAAAAAAAAGCCTTAATTAGCCAAAATAGCTAGCATGTAGCTAAAATATTACCTCAACTCCAAAATAACCTAAATAACAAAAAAGCTTAAATTAGCAAAAACCGCTAGCATGTAGCTGAAATATTAGCTAAACTCCAAAATAGCCCAAAAAACTAAAAAAAAGCCTAAATTATCCAAAATAGCTAGCATGTAGCTGAAATATTACCTTAACTTCAAAATAGCCTAAATAACAAAAAAGCCCAAATTAGCAAAAACCGCTAGCATGTAGCTGAAATATTAGCTAAACTCCAAAATAGCCTAAAAAACTAAAAAAGTCTAAATTTGCCAAAATAGCTAGCATGTAGCTAAAATATTACTTTAACTCCAACATAATCTAAATTACAGAAAAAGCCTAAATTAGCAAAAACCGCTAGCATGCAGCTGAAACATTAGCTAAATTCCAAATGAGCCTAAAAAACCTTAATAAATGTCAAAATAGTTCAAAAAGCTAGCAGAATGACTCCATTTAATATAAAGTAACGACTAATCAACTGATACATTTTAATAATTGATTAGTTGATGATTATTCGTCTAATCGTGGCAGCCCTAGTTGCTAACAGTTTTTTTTTTACCATGCTAATGTTAGCTTGGGCTGGTGAAGTGCTGCTTTAAGCTAGCAAAAATGGCCTAATCATAATTAAAATATTGTGAATAATTTAAGACTAAATAATAGTTTATTTCTCAATAGAAATGTTTGGGAGTTCAGTTTCTTGGAGCTGGTGGGTACTTCCTGTTTTACTTTGAGGAGGGAGGAGTCACTGAGTCCAGTTCTCTTATACAGTCAGTAGTTGAAACACCTATTGAAGCACATATTAAGAATAATATGGCAATAATGAAACAGCATCCAGTTTTGTCACACATTTCTTTAGATCCTTACCACCTGAAGAAGACTCTTCTGGCCAGTGAAATATTTTATGGGGGTTAGCATCGTCCTTCTTGTTATCGAACACCAGTTTGAAGCCCTTGGCTCGG
>NW_023420340.1:0-2019 GCF_002922805.2 Oryzias melastigma
TGACACCACCACGCAAGATGGATCCATACTGTCATGTTATTGATGGCAAATTCTGATCCTACCATGTGAATGTTGCTGCAGACATGGAGACTCATCACATCAGACGATGTTTTCCAGTCTTCTATTGTCCAGTTTTGGTGAGTCTGTGTGAATTGTAGCCTCAGTTTCCTGTTCTTAGCTGATAGGAGTGACACCCAGTGTGTTCTTCTGCTGCTGTAGGTTGGACGTGTGTGTGCGTTCAGAGATAATCTTCTCCAGACCTGAGTTGTAACCAGTGGTTATTTGAGTTACTGTTGTTTTTCTATCACCTTAAACCAGTCTGGCTGTTCTCCTCTGATCTCTGACATCAACAAGACAAAACTGTAGCTCACTGGAAATTTTCTCTTTTTCTGACCATTCTCTAGATCAACAGTTTCTGAAATCCTCAGACCAGCCAATCTGGCAACAACAACCACATTCATGGTCACTTCAATCGTCTTTCTTCCTCATTCTGATGTTCAGTTTGAACTGCAGCAGATCATCTTGACCATGACTACATTGAGTTGCTGCCATGCGATTGGCTGATAAGAATTATCGTAGGTGTGCCTAATAAAGTGTCCAGTGAGTGTATAGCATTCATATCTGTGTCCAATTGGAATACTATTTACTACTATGAAACCGAACAATCATTTGTCAAAATGTAACTCTAATGACAATGAAGTTTAGACTCTTAGAGATGGACTTTCACAAGTAGATCAGAAGCAACTCTTGCCCAACTGAGCAGAGTGCTTGCGACCCTTGAACTTGTGCGGAAGATGGATGTCAACTTGGAGCGATTTTCTGCCCAAACAGAAGGGAGACTGGCCTAAACAGCCCACATTCTGGCCCATTTTGAAATTCGCCTCAAAGACTCAGCCAGACCAGTGAAGGACTCAGCTAGCAGTACAAAAACAACTGCTGGCGCCTGAAATAAACTTATCTTATCGGACCCACATGTTTTCTATGACACCCTGAGATTTCATTTCTGAACAAAGTGTTCTTACAGTATCCATGACCACTTTTTCTCATAAAGGAATGTGTTGCAGCTGTGCAACTAGAGAGCAAAGCAGCAGTTTAAAGTATGGGTACCTGTGTTTAATGCTTAAAGCTTCGGGTATCTGTGTCTTTAGTCTAAGCATGGAGTCTACAGTGTTCAGGCAATGGGGAAAAACTGAAACAAAATTTTGTTTGTGCTCTACTTTTTTTTTGGAAATAAAAGTTTACATTAGGGTTTACCGTTCACAGATCTTATCCGAGAATTCTGAGTATCCTGACCTGAATCTGCTGGTATCCGCTGCCAGAACTGTCTTCAGAGTCATAACTTGAACAGGTTTCTTTATGATGTTCAGTAAGAGATGCAACTATGCTGCTCTGCAAGTTTTGTGGTCTGATTTATCTAATTAGTTCCTTCTAGCTCCACAGGGCAAAATGTGTCTGTGTTTACTTTGCCGATGCTTTACGGGAAACTTTCTGCACTGACCCAATACTGCATGTAAAAAATAAAGTAGCACAGCTGTCACCTGTCTGCCTTTTTTTCTGAGTTTGTAGATGAACCAGCATCTCCTTCATTTCTTGTAAACTTTTTTTCAGATGGAACACAGATTGTTTGCAGGAGAAAAGTGCGTTTATACATCAAACAGAAAACACTTTCCTGATTGGAGGGGTCTCTCTCCCTGTCGTCTGAGTTCAGATGTGAACCAAAGATTCAAACAGGGTAGCTGAGAGTGTGACAGTGAGTGTGATTGTGTCAGTGCATGTGTGTGTCGATGGGTGCATAATTTTGCCTGTGCTTGTGTGTGCCTACTGGGGTGTCTTTGCATGCGAACTTGTGTGTCTTTGCATGTGAACTTGTGTGTCTTTGCATGTGAACTTGGGTGTCTTTGCATGTGTGTATGTGTGTCTGTACATGCGTAATGGTGTCTTTTCATGTAAACTTGTGTGTCTTTGCATGTGTACGTGTCTTTGCATGCGTACTCGAGTCGTTGCAAGTGTGCTTGTGTG
>NW_023420341.1:0-2019 GCF_002922805.2 Oryzias melastigma
CATTAATAATCCACTATGTTTTGAAAATATCTATATTAATCTGATACAGTTCACATACTGTAAAATGTATTAGTAAAATAATGAGATTGTTAATATCATACAGTGTTACATAGATTATCTAAAGGAGAAGTTCTAACAAAAATGTTCAGATCATTAACATTGCAAACATTGTTCTGCTTCTCCTGGAGGACGTTTCAGTTTGGCCACTAGGTGGGGATCGCGCTGTATGAGCAGACTTTTTTTCCAGAAGAATATGCAAAGAATGAGCAAAAAAATGTATTTTAGACCACAAATGGTTACTTTAAAAAATATTTCCTTAAAATAATTTAGAAATTCATGCCTGTGAGTTTATAAAGATGTTCATTTAGTCAGCAATTTATGTTTAGGTCGACCAAGCATTAGCATTAGCCATCCTATGGGAAATTCCATTAAACGTTAGCATCAAGCTAGCAGACTTTGGCTTTAGATTTTTTCAACCCAGCCCTACAAAAAACTAGGGGTGTAAGAAAAAAAATATTTGGCCATATATCGCAACATTTCATGTGATGATACTTGTATCGCTTTAAAATGCTGACAAGATAATATTCAATTAATTATTTAATTACTTCAGCGACTTTTGCTTTCCACCTAAAACCCCGACCTCTCGGTGGCAGCACAGCACACTGAGACACTTTAAGCAGTTCTACACCGAGACCAAAACAACAATAAGATATCAGAAGAAGTTGCTCGTGTTAAAAGTTCAGTCGGCCTCACGGTTTTTGTTGTTATAAGACATGTACTGCTTAGTTTTTACTTGGAATGAGTACTGAGCTGAAACCACGTTGCTGCCAGTATCATACAGTTTCAGTGCGTAATGTTGTCATTATTAAATAAAATTAATTTTACCATTTTATTAGAATGAAAGATGCATTAATATTCAGTTTTTTCCAAGTCATCCTCTTAAAAAATAAAATTGAAAGTCTTGGAATATATCACAATATGTATAGTATCATGAGACACGTATCGTATCAGCAGGCTCTCCCCAATACACACCCCTACAAAAAACACGATTTTTATAAAGTTCCATCTGGTTTAGTTTATATTTTTACAGTTAAATTGAGGGAAAACACAGGAATTGATTTATTTTTCTATAAAAATAACTATTCCACAACATTTTGGACAAACAGAGTACACATTCGTCATCTCCCTTTTAAAGTTTCTGAAAGCATCAATTATTCTGCATGTAAAAATATCTCTAAATAAGCTTTAAAAACAGTTTTCGTCCAGTCCGGAGCTATCTGAGGTTTTAATTAGGGTCAGACTCTGCTGCCACACTACTCAACTGACTCAACTCTGCTAGCTGGAAATACAACATTTTAATGAAAATTCGACCAACATAACCACAACTTCCACTGAAGTCTGACATTCCTATGAAGAAATTCCACTTTGAAGTTCAGCTGGAGGTCCATTCCTCTGGTGAACCCTCAGGTCTGCTAGACTCACCAATAAGATGCATTTATTTATCTGGACACATGTTGATTTCTGCAGGTTTACGACGCTCCTGTAAAACTCTAAAGCCTGATGATGATCCTCTCGCTATTCTGCAGGGAATCTCCACATCGACAGTGACTGCAGGTTTTCTCTCACTTTTCCTCTTGGAGCATTGATGTTTGCCTACTGATTTCTTGGCTTAAGAAGGTTCCTTATTGACCTGGAAGAATCTCAGCGTCCAAGATAAGATCAGGTTCAATTTTCAGAACAAAAAGGACATGTGTTTAAATGCTTTTACTTTGTCTATTACAAAAGACAGTTAATCAAAAATTAGGGGTGGAAATGTACTAAAATAAAAAAAATGCATTGAATTTCTGCATTTGTCTTTATCGTGCAGCAATTTGTGTGGCCAGCGTGTCACAGAACCAATCTCAACCAAGTCTATGCCTCCGATTACTATTATATAGCAAAAAAAAGCGATTAATTTCAAAGAACTTATCAAAGCTTATCTAAATTTGAGGTAAGATCCTTCCTCGCAGCACCTTTTGA
>NW_023420342.1:0-2019 GCF_002922805.2 Oryzias melastigma
ACTGCCTCCCAACGCCAGACAAAAATCATGCATTGGTTGGAGACACAACATCTCGCCGATATTTGGTATTTTTAAACTGCTCCAAGACATTTCCAAGTTTGTATGTCAGGATGCTCCAATGTTGACCCTCATTAAAGAAAAAACTAACCACTAGTAAAGAGCGGTTCGCTAAAATACATACATCTGTACAAAGAATCAAGAATTTCCACAAGAGATTAAATGCAAGACCTTAATTCTTCCCACATACAGGTCAGTTTAACAAGATAACGTTATAAAACTGAATCTTATGGATTCACCAGTATTTCAAATACTTTTTATCAATAACTTTTTTAGTTTAGCCTACACCGGAGCTTTAGCTCATATCTAGCCCTAGTGCTATCTTGTGGGGTCCCGATGACCCCACCCTTCCATTGGCGTGTTATCCCACGCACGACAAAGGTGGATAGGATTTTATGTCTGCCGTAGACACAAGTAAAAATCAAATATCAATCAAAAAGAGAGTGGGGTCCAGATGACTCCATTCTCAACTTTAACGTGCCTCGGATAGCACAAAGGCTAGACCAGGGGTGTCAAACATACTTCCTGCCAGATGGTTTAACTCTAATTATAATAGTAAATTCTGAACAAACTCACATGACAACTACAGAGAACTATGACCTTCATGAACCTTGGGATTGATGGGCAGTCTGAACTCACCTTGATGAAGTTGATGGTTTGTCTTATTTCCAGTAAGCTTTCTTTTCATAGGAGGACATCTGTCAAGACAAAATCGAGAAGAAGGTGTATCGTTATAGGGATTTTTTTTCTGGAAAAATATTTAACAAACTTAAAAAGTTTCCATTTTTGAAGGGTTTTTAAACTGACTATGGTAAATGGTAGGGGTGTAACGGATCACAGAAAATATGTGGTCTGTAGAGATCACTAGCTACGGTTTGAGCCATACCTGTACCATGGATCACGCCCCCTCCCCCCGCGGCTGCTGCGTACCTTGGACCTGCATTATCAAAATCGTCTTTCCACACCGAATGCGAATGGCGTCAAATTTGTGTACTGTACACCATTTTGTTTTAACGCATTAAAAAAGTTGCTTCTTGACGGTTATCCTAAAGTCTGTTAACCTAAATATGTTTGAAAGGGGCTGTAATAGTCAGGGGGTTGGACTGGCTCCTTTAGGACTTTCATATGTCCACTGATGATGATGTCATAGAGCCGCGTGGGACTAAGTGTGCACGTTGTCGCTGGGACAAGACACACTCTCTTTTTTTTGTTGTATTGTAACCCTCAGGTTGTGCAGCTCTTGTTTTTTTTATATGTATATTCGTGACATTAGCCGTCCAACCGGGCTTTATAAGGTTGATGAAAAGATTAATAAAGAAGACGAACACTGTTGGAGCCCCAAACATCATCTAGTCGTGAGTTTTTGTTGCCATCCTCTTTCTTTTTTTTTCTCTCTGTTGAGTTCCTGGGATTTTGCACAACCTGTGAACGTTACAGGGCCATACTATAAAAAAATTATTATTTTTGAGGTTTTAAATGCATTATGCTGTTCATTCCGTTCATGCATTTAAGTTACCCACAAAAACGAGGAGCGGGTCGTATCGTGCTGACATCAGCACGATGTGAACCACCCCCTCCAAGAAGAGTCTACTCTGAGAGCACTGTCCCCAGTCCAACACCCAATTTCTCCACTGATCTAGCGCTGATCAGCAGAAAACTGAACCGTATAACTTAACAAAAAAATCACAAAACATAACTCATATTTCATATATAAATTGTTATTTAGTGTTCCAAAGGTGATCACATGTATGGATATATTTCACTCTGAAAGGCTTAAGAAAATCATGGTATGGCCCCTTTAAAGCTTTTCAAAAAAGTTATTTTAGGATTTTATTTATTTATTTTTTTTACTGATCTGAAAAACGATCCGAACTGTGACCCTAAAATCGAACTGAGTATTGTGATCCAATGGCGTAGACCTATCTAGTGCTTTTCTACCTTGCTTTAGGGCCCCAAGTGGTC
>NW_023420343.1:0-2019 GCF_002922805.2 Oryzias melastigma
AGCCAAGTGAGATTCTTCCTTGTACCTCAGCAGTGCTGTCAGTGTGTTTAGAATCTGGAAGTATTCATTATCACCACGTCGGCCACATTGAGCACGCCACAGTTCATGTACTTAATGCATTTACATAAAAAAAAGTTTGAAAAATTTGGATCTCCGGGTATAATACGACACAATTTTGTGAATGTATTTCTGGTTTTACCCAAAATAGTTCATTAAGAAGCCAGGTGGTTTTAACTCTTGTGCTATCCTGGACATGTTTACATTAAAAGTGGGGTCATCTGGATCCCACAAGACAGCGCGCTGAAGTTTTTTTTCCAAGGATTTTTAATCTTGTTTGGTGTCCGTGGCAGACATAAGATCCTGTCCACATTTATTATGGGAGAGATCACACATCAATGTAATGGTAGGGTCATCTTGACCCTATTAGAGAGCACAGGGATTAAAGTACTTTTAAATTATTAAAAAAAATAATTTTGTTAAAACCGACTTTTCAGCAAGGGGGTTAGTAAACAATGTCAGAGCTTGTATTTAATTTATTTTTGTATCTCATTTATGTTTTATATTTCTGTATTTTGTTTAAAAAATGTAAAGAGTCTAATGCTGTTATCCCAATACAAATGTTGTACTGATGGTGCTGACCAAATCCCAAATAAAATGTCACATTTACATATTTAGTGTTGTGTTTACTGTTTCTCAAATCGTTCTCATTAATGGCTTTGGTAAGACATTCAAGAGAAATGAAAGAGACATGAACGAGAAAATAATGAGATCTCTTTTAAAGCTAATCCTTCTCAGATGTGTCTCATCAGCGTCTCAAATGTGTCTCATCCTTTTCTCCTTAATCCTCCTTTAAAATAGCTGAGACAGTTTAGATCAGAGTGAGACTAATATGAGATCTCTTTTGTTTCTCCCACTTCTTAAGTCTTGCTCAAAAAGCTTGTCTCAATTCAAGCTCATTTGTCTCGTTGATGTCTTTGCTCATCTTTGCTTAAATCTTGCTCCTAAGGATCCCTTAGGAGCAAGATTTGAGACACAAATGATCACAGAATGATACAAGAATGAGACGCTCAAACTGATCTCAAACTTTTCTCAGGAGACGAGCTTGAGCCACATTTGAGCAACAGATTTTTCCTATGGGCAGGATAAAGGTTAAAAATGATCAAATTAATTGAAAACTGTTGCCAAAAATATGAAAGTGGCTATTTGCACGTATTGTTATAAAATAGGTTCACCCAGAGATGATTTTTACTTGACTGCTCTTATTTTGAAAGCTGAAAGCACGTGGCTTGATAGATGCTCTGAACATTTTCACTGAACCAAACCATTCCTGTTTTTACAATTATGCCCTAAAATATCCCATAGAACAAGTACATTTATCCTGGGAGGCCATTAAAATGTGTACCCCACGGTCAACGCAGCGATGTGCGTCTTTGCTGAAAGTATTAAATGTGAACAACATGAATTTCTATCAGCTTTTGTTCTGATCGCACTTAAAACAAATGTGAATAACATCACCCAAAATAGAAACCGTTAGAATAATATCTGCTCAAATGAAAGGTCGATATTTACAATAAAACCTAAAATATTGAAGTATTATTCAAATTTGTATTTAAATTTGTGAACGATCTAAGACAGGAAAGGAAAATACAGTTCTGCAGGACTTTCATGAAATGAATATTGTACATCTTCCTTTTGAAATTGGTAAGGCTACCTCTTATTATTTACATAAAATTGTGTTAAACAGCGTTCAGCTGTCAGCTTTGTCATTCTAGATGCGAACGCAGGAAGTAACTTTTCATATTTTAGGCCCTGTCGCCATTTTGTCTGACGTCACCATGAAAAGGGTCTATCCTGGACTTTTTTTTTGTTTTGTTTTTCAAATTTACAATCTGTTTTTTTATTAACTTTAAGCTGATCCTAAGTTGCCCCATAGTTTAAATGTAGGTTTTTGTAATGCTTTGCAAAAATATTGAGGGACATTAGCAAAAAATATTGCAATTTTAGTGGGAAAGCAAGAGT
>NW_023420344.1:0-2018 GCF_002922805.2 Oryzias melastigma
TTTCACTTATTCTAACTTTTTATTTTGCTGATGGATTTTGAACGTCTTCAACAGGTTCAACACTATTTACTGCAGCTTTGATACCATGAAGGAATCCTGCATGACGGTTACTGGAGACGCTACAGGTACACATGCTTAAAAACATGTCGGTAGAATCAATGTAGAGCACGTTAAAAGTTGTTTTAATGAGCATGAAATCATCCGACCACATTTGAATGAGTTTTCGTGTCTCATCGTTGTGGTGTTATGACATTGTATTTAAGAGAATTCAGTTGGAACTACAATAAAGGTTTCAAGATGACGTCACGGCAGCACGCAGAAGAATTCAAATTGGGCCATAGTCTCTCCAGCATGTCCTGGGTCTTCCCTGGGATCTCCCCAGTGGGACATGCCCGGAACACCTCTCCAGGGAGGTGTCCAGGAGGCATCCGGACCAGACGCCCGAGCCACCTCAACTCAACGATCCAATGTATTGGCCTAAAATCAATCCAAGACATATTTAGCCAAAACCAAATCTTGCCAAAATTTCCACCAGTGTGACTCAGAGGTAAATACCTGCTACTGAACAGTGCAGGACAAGTTTACCAGATTCTTTGTATCTCTTCAATATAATCAAGTGTAAATTAAATATGTGTACAAACAAAAAAGTAAACAAGAATTCATGTCAAATCTATTCACATTTTACTTTGAAAAAGTTCAGCCCACTGTTGTTTTTCCACATCAAAATAATAGAAAGGGAACATTTTTAGAACATTCTACCACACATGCAGTGTGGTTTCCACACATTGAACTGTAATGATGGCTGATCTTTTTTTTACCGCTTTCATGTGTGTTGTCTGTTGTAATACTTGGTTGTATTTACATTATAGTAAAATAATCCTAATCCAAATCCCAATGCCTCAATCCAAATTGTATTTTCCATAATACATTATAATTGATTTATTTAATTTTAAAACGATCTTAAATTGGTATGGGTTTGATCTGATCAGCAGGATGCCTCAGACTAATTCTAGGAATATAATTCATGTCATCAGTTCATCATTACTAGTAATATTGATTCTCTAACTTTATTTTCTTACCTGTTTTAAAGTGGAGGTTGGTGGCTGCAGTGTGTGTATCTGATGATGGCAGAGCTGATGCTGTGGTTGATCTGGAATTAGCTGAAGATGACGACTTCAATGTGGTTGTTGACTCAAACGCTCTTGTTTTAGAAGATGGTTTGAATGTTGGTTTAGGTGTTGATGTCACGTCGTTTGCTAGACGATGAGAAACAGACAATTGATTAAAAAAGTATCATGTGAGGTAAGTGAGACATTTCACATGGAGACAAAATCTGTTTCTCACATAACTTTATAAAATAGTAATCATTCAGTTTTCATGAAAACTGAGCATTAAAAGTTGATGTTTATATATTTAAAAGGACTAAATAAACAAAATGTTGATGTTTTCATTTTGTCGCAGTTGATCTCTGTTTTCAAATCTCATGATTTGGCACAGAAAATTGAATGTCATATCAAAGCTTCACATTTTTTTATCTCTGCCATCAACACTCTAGACTAGAGAAACAATGACCTATGAATGATCTATGAATTTACAGTATGTGCAAAAATTGTTAACATGTTGTGCTGCAAATGAAAGTCCAATATTTACTAACTTAATACTTTATATATCAGAAAATAACCTACTATTTTTAACAGTCAGTTTAAGCTCAAAATATGTCTCCACGTGTCCTGATGTGCTGAACTGTCTGCAGGTGTATATTCCAGAGTCTTCATCTGTGATCTTCTTAATAACCAGAGAACATTTCTCTGTAAGACTCAGTCTGTCTGATTTAGATCCAACATCTTTGTGAATCTTCCCGTCTTCAAACAGGGTAAATGATGATATAGTTGAGTTACTGTAGATCCAGGTGATCCAGTAACATCCATCACTGAAATCATTTGCATCTTCACATTTCAAAGTGACTTTATCTTCAACTCTGACAGTCTCCTCTCTGATTGTTTGAACATCTACAGTTT
>NW_023420345.1:0-1371 GCF_002922805.2 Oryzias melastigma
ACGCAGGGGGGATGACAAAAAAACAAGACATACAAAAGAAGCACTTTCACAATAAAAGCACACACAAGTCTATCATCAAATTAAGGGAAAAATATGTCATTTATCATAGGAAAAGCTTTATAAAATAAATAAACTCAAGAGATTGTATAAGAGAATTCTGAAAAATAACTGTTTAAATGAAATAAAATATACAAAAGTAATCATTTTAACTGTTCTTAAGGAGATACAAAATTATCACACAATAAACACAAATTTTGCTCTTGTTTATCTAAAATATACCATAAGTGTCCTTTCTAAGCAAGTTTTTGTTCAGTATTTGCTTCCTCTTTGTTATTTCACTGCCAAAACTCATCATTTTTATTTTAATTAAGCAAAACTGACACTAAATCTCACAGTTTTCCATCTGAATCTCCACTGAATGAGATCACACGTGTCCACGGCGTGATGATGACGAGACCTCTGACTGAGTGTGAAGCCATTCCTCTGAATCACCGTCATCGCCGCCCTCTTCATCACCATCAGCCTCGCTCTGATCACCTGTCCGACACTTTGGATCAAGCTGAGCGAGGAGCTGAGGGAGAAGAAAAACAGCGTTATGAGATCACCATCTTCACTACTTGGTGAGACCTTTAAGATTCACAGAACCTGTTACTGTTTGCATTCTTATAGTAAATATTTTTACTTTGTTTGGTTTGTATTATTTCACTGAAGCAGATCTCATTGACATGGAGTCCCTCAGGTGTCCGTTCTTGGTCCACTGTCATTCAGCGTGACTGCCCTCCTGTCTGAGCCAACAGGAGTATAATCAGTTATGCAGACGACACCCAAGTATATTTGAATAGTCTATTGAGGCGACCTGCAATCAGGAGCCATTTATGTAAATAAAGATAAAAGACGAGTCATATTTAGAGGCAAAAAAAGCTCAAGCTTTAGCTATTTCTAAACTCGGCTAATTTTTTGCTACTAAAGATAAACATTAACTGGCAGAATTGAATCAATGTTTTACAGCTTAATCCAGCAATCAAATCAACCTACGAAGTTCTAAGATAAACTTGTCAAATGTAAACTACCAGAGGTCCTGAGATGTTTAGGTTAACATGAATAGATACACAAGTAAGAATACGCTTTGGGACCACGTTAAAGATATTTCTTTAACTTTTTGTTAGGAAAACCCCAGAACCACGCCCAATGTCCACATGGTTTAATGCTTCACAATGGTTTCATAAGTATACCCCAGCCCAAATACAATCATTTGCATTTACTTTCTGTCAAATTATTTAAAAAACATTATCCATCCACCTTCTTCCGCTCATCCGGGATCGGGTCGCGGGGGCAGCAGTCAGAGCAAAGATTCCTCCAGCTCCTCTAGAG
>NW_023420345.1:19345-21363 GCF_002922805.2 Oryzias melastigma
TGAAGAGTTCAGTCGGACACAGTCTGTGGACAAAGTGGGCTATAAAGATCGTCGACGTCAGGAAACAAGGTCGCTCTTTCATATAAAATGGTACTGGAGTGTTTCTGGAATAAACGCGGCGAGCTGGGCTCGCTGTTATGGCACCGTTTTGCCTTCGCTAAAGTGACAAACTGGACAAAGAGGTCGCACAAACCCCAGGGGGAGGGACAACAGTCACACACAAGGAGGAAGAAATGCTTCTTTCTAGGCGACTACGTTCAGTGCTGCAGTTTGTAAGCGCGGTGATATTAAAGTGGTGCTTGCAATACGACTTTTAACACACAAACTTTTTCGTTTCAACACAGCCTTAAAAAATGATTGTCTCCATAGTTTCCGATGCAGCATCTGGTCTCACAACTGCTTTTTAAATAATACTCTTTATAAGAAATATTTGCTTACAAAAGGAAAACAAAAGGAAAATCTTGTAAATGCCTCTTGGTTGTTGCGGCAACGGGGCGAACGCTGCAGATGCTGTATTTCCGGAGCACCTTTAGAGTGGAAAGCGTCGCGTGTAAAACATTTACGGTTCTTCTCAAGACATTCAACAGCGGAGCGACTGCAAACATCTGTCATTTGGTTTGGAATAAATGCTGCCCCCACCCACCCAAAACCATCCCCCACCCACATCTGTCAAGCTACGTTCACATGTGGCGCACGTTCAAGAACACACACGCATTTTTCCCCTACATGTTAGTGGATGTAGCTACACAATACTAGCATATGTCGCTACTAGATACTAGCACATAGCGCTAGCACGCACTGCCACCCAATAGTAGCGCATGTTGCTAGCCGATAATAGCGGGTATTGTTATACCCCACTGGCGCATGGTACAAGATACTAGTGTGTCCCGCTACCTGATACTAGCACAAGTCATTACATGGTACTAGCACATGTTGCTACCCAGAACTAGCGCATGTCGCTACCAATTCTAGCGCATGTCGCTATCCTATACTAGCACATGTTAGTACATGCCACTGGTGCATGATGCTACCAGATACTAGCACATGGCGCAAACAGATACTAGCGCGTGTTGCTACCCAGATTTAGCGCATGGCGCTATCAGAAACTAGTGAATGTGGCTGCCTGATAATAGCGCATATGGTTACCCAACACTATTGCATGTCTCTAGCCGATAATAGCAGATATTGTTATATGCCACTAGCGCATGGTACAAGATACTAGTGTGTGTCGCTACCTGATACTAGCACATGTCATCACATGCTACTAGCACATGTTGCTACCCAACGCTCGTGCATGTCGCTACCCGATAATAGGGCATGTTGCTACATGCTACTAGCATATGCCACTACCAAATACACATGTCCGCATGTCACTACTTGATACTAGCGTATGGCAGTACCATGGCAAATGTAGCTACTCAATAATACCGAGTGTGGCTACATGATACCAGCGCATGTAGCTACCAATTCCAGCGCATGTCGCTATCCTATACTAGCACATGTTAGTACACGCTACTAGCACATGTTGCTACTCAATAATAGCGCATGTCCGCATGTCGCTACTTCATACTAGCGTATGGCGGTACCACATAATAGCTGATGTAAATACGCGATAATAGCAAATGTAACTACACGTTACCAGTGCATGTCGCTACCAGATACTAGCACATGGCGTTGACAGATACTAGCGCACGTGGCTGCCCGATACTAGCATGTCTGGTTACCCAATACGAGCGGATGTTGCTACCCAATACTAGAGCTTGTCGCTACATGTTACTAGCACATACCGCTAACTGATGCTAGTGCACGTCACAACTCAATACTAGCACAGGTTGCTACCCAATACTAGCGCATGTCCGCCACCTACGATTGGTAGAAGCTTGGTTGAAGCGGTGCAAATCTTACATATTTTGCTCTTTTTTGCAGCTCTATTCCAAATTGGTCAAAGTTAGACTGGTTTACCTTGCAACACATGTTTTGTACATATAGCACAAACACGGCCGTAAGACTTGCATTTC
>NW_023420346.1:0-2016 GCF_002922805.2 Oryzias melastigma
ATTTACACATGCACAAATTAAAATTACAACAGCTTGAAACTAATCACACACAAAAATCTTTAAGAAATACGCGCTAATCACCTCTTACACACACTCAGCACATCAGGGTGATGCGTTCAAGTACTACTAGAATGCTCGTTCATCATAGTTTTCTCATCAGTTGTTTTAAAATTTGATTGTGAATAATATCTGGTAAAACTTGACATTTTTCCACTTTCTTAAAAAGATATTCCTGATAGTTAATATAAAAAAGTCTAAATAAGCGTTTTTAAAACACTTATCCCTTTAAAAATAAGAATATTTCCTGAAAAGAGCGCTTCTCATCTGCAGCAGCTCAATCACAAATCAGAGTGAGTCTATTTTCTCTCCATAAAAATCTGTTAATCTCAATGAAATCTCTTCTCATCCCAAATATTTTGCTCTTCTTTTTTTTTGGAAGAATGTGTCGGACTAAATGAATATTTTATAAATAAAGTTTGGTTTTATTTGAATAAAAGACATGACACGTTTAAAAGAGTGTCAAATATGTTAGTTAAACTAGAATCCAGTGTAAAAACGATTGGAATTAGATTTTAAAAAGCCACTTCTGCGTCCGTGGCGAGCGCAGATGGCGAGCCGCCTGTCAGAGCCGGCCTGGTGGGCGTTGGCCTGTCACCGTGACGTAGCCATGATTAGCCGTAGAGCTTCATTCCCGTTCTGATCCCAAACATCTGCACGATTACTGCTCAGCCGGAGTGAAACTCATCCCGGTTCCGCGTCTGCTTCCCCGCAGGAGGAGTACGACGAAGAGGACGACTATGCAGAGGAAGAAGGTGAGAATCCGGCGCTGTGTTCCGGCGCGGCCGCGGCTCCGGTTCTGACCGGGTTCTGTTTCCTCCGCAGAGGATCAGGCGGCCGCTCAGGGACAGAAGAGGAAGAGGGAAGTGGAGGACGAGGGCGAGGAGGACGACGACGAGGAAGACTAGTCCCCGCCGGTCTCCGCCATCCGTGTGTTGTCCTTGTGCCGTCTTTGTCCGTCTCAGTCCTCCTTCGGACCCCGAACCTCCACCTGACAGCCGCCGCGGCGCCGCGTCCCGCTCTAGTCGGTTTTTCTGTTTGAAATAGAAATCACTCGTTTATTTTTAGATAATATATGAGATTTACAGAGAAAAGATTTTATCTGAACTTGTTGGATCCGGCAGAAGAATCCACACTTCTTTCCCTTTAAGCTCGATTCAGGATCCCGTTTTCTGTCCGTCCAGCGAGTCTCCGCCCCCCTGACCTCCTTCACGCCGACGTCTGTGTCGTCCTCCGGCTGCCGCAGATCTTCAAGCACAGAAAACCTTCCACCAAAGAGTGAGTTTCCTCCGTGGGACCCGGAGAGTAGATCCAGATAACACAGGAAGAACAGCTTCATCCGTCGGATCCGGTTTGATCGAGTCTTCTCAGAGATGGACCGTCGCCCCGCCAGCAGGACCAGAACTCTATTCATGCCGTTCTTGTAGACCGGTGGTCCCCAACCTTGCATTTTTTCCAGTTTATTTAAAATCCGATTCTGAAGGAAGTTTTATTTTGAAAAACCTACTTGAGTCTCTAAACCACATTTAACTCATGAGTGCGTCAAATCGCTCGTTAATCCATACGATACTTTCTTTCTTCGACCGCCAAATTAAAAGTAAAGTTAACAAAAAAACGACCATATTCGGAAAGTTTCTTTAAGTTGAAAACAAGAAACAGAAGAAGAACCTTTGACTTCAAAATAAAAGACAGCAGCAAAAACAGAAAGAACTCCAAATATGGATTCATCATAATAATATTTAGCACTCGGCTGTCTAATGATAAAAAAATGTTGCTAATAAAGTTGCTCAATTGATGGATTCGGACACCGCTGAAGTTGGCGTCTGATTTTCTTTTGTTTTGACAGTTTTGAGTTGGCGTTACTGCTTGTATTTTTGGTATTCATAAACTTTATAGTTTTTGAAATATTGAGCTAAATATGGAAATGAATAAGAAAGTCTTCAAATTTCAAAATTTTAA
>NW_023420347.1:0-2015 GCF_002922805.2 Oryzias melastigma
TACATCATAAATAAAAGCCTAACCCGAAAAGAGAAAAAAAAAAATCAGAAATACCTTACTTTAATTATAAATTAATAAGAACACTATAAGAAAAATACAAAAAATATATTTTCTGTGTCTTTAAAGACTGAAACCTCAGTGCACACTGGAGGCAGGAGCCTTGAGGCACCCCACAATTTAATTATGATTCAGAAGGTAACGATTATCAATGCAGCTTTCTGTTATTATCTGAGCTTTTTGACGACATGAAACTTAAGCTGCCACTTATCTGTTATAAAATGAGCAGTTATAGCGAGGTCTGATTCTGTGGCGATAGAAGCCCAAGGGTCAGACGTTAATATTATCCTGCTGGCTTTCACAACTGCTGCCATGACTTTCGCTTTTGTCTCATTATACAGCGGTGGTGGTAAAAAAAAAAAATGTAAAAAATACGTTTTGTTGGATATTCTAAAGAAACTTCCACCACTGTTGGAAAAGCAAATAACAAAACCAATTAGAGCTTTAATAGCTCTAAGACTGTATTCTGTTGTACAGAATGAGGACTGTAAAACACTCTTCTAAAATATGATCAGTTTTAAGCTAAAAACTATTTTGTTTGACTCTAGTTAAAGTGTTTCATTAAAGTCCCCCTACAAATTTATTTTTCTTTAAACGTTCTCAGTGGGATTTTAACTGGGACTGTGAAGTTTTTGACAAAAATTCCACATCCTAAATGTCTTAAAAAGCTATTTTTCCTGTTGATCTGAATCCTCCTTATTCTAAACCTCCTCTGTGTGGGCGTGGCTTATGGTGCTGAGTTTCAAACTGAGTTTTTCTGCAACCGTTTGATTGACAGAAATACTCATAAATTCAAACACAAAATGATTTCTAATTATATTTTTCTCCTTTAGGGAGACAAGGGATGTTGTATGTCGACAAATGTTTGGAAGTCCTCATTCTACACCATAGACAGCGATATCAGGGCTATAAAAGACGCTTACAATGATGGTTGAAGGTTTTTTTGGAGATTCAATATGTTTTTTGACTGTTGGAAGTGCTGAAAGCAGAACTTGTTGAAGCCAAAGTCACACCAGCAGCACCTGAAATGTTTCTACCCTCCTCCTCCTCCTCTGGGTGGAACCATACAATCTGCTTTTGCAAATTTGTTGTGTTCCCTACGTATTTAAATTTGATCTGACAAAACTCCCACTCCGCATTATTTTTATTCAAAGCCAAATGAATAATTCATTCTCAATTATTAAAATGTATAAAAACGATTTAGTTCATGGGTTGTAATCGTTGCATCTAATAGCTGACTTCTTTCCCCGCACGCGGCTCACCTGCAGCAGCAGCATCAGCTCCGTGTTCTGGATGTCGGCCGCGATGTCGAACGCCGTCTTGTCGAACTTGCTGAGGGCGTGCACGTCGGCCCCGTGTTTGATGAGGGTCTCCACCACGCCGTGGTGTCCGTGCTGCGCCGCCCAGTGCAGAGCCGTCATCTTCAGCATGTCTTTGGCGTTGATGTCGGCTCCGTTCTGAGAGAATTCAAAGAGACGATGAGCGCATCTGATTGTCCGAATCAAGATTTAAAGACTCGTTCTGATTGAAAATGATGTTTTTAGCAAGGGATTGTTGCGTTTTTATAAAGATTGAGGACATGAAAATTAAGGTTAAAATTGCATTTCTGACTGTTTCATTATTGAGTTGATGCCTAGTAAGCAGTGTAGTGATTAGTGATTCTCCTGCTCCTTTCTGTAGGTTTTACGGCACGTGAATGAGCAAAATGCCTATAGGAAATGAATGAGAAAGTCTTCAAATTCAAAAATGTATATATATATATATATATATATAAAATACATTGAAGGGTTATATATTTAATCTGTGTTTTACCTGATATTTTAGCAAGATGCTAATGTTTATGGCTAAATTGTAATCTACTGTGTTTACTAGGCTAATTTAGAGTTTAGCTTCTATTTTAGCAACATGCTAACATTTTTGGCTAATTTGTTATCTATTGAGGGTTTTTAGGCTAATTT
>NW_023420348.1:0-2015 GCF_002922805.2 Oryzias melastigma
CAAACTAAGACTACCAAGGTCCAACTCCAAACTAAAATAACAAAATCCAACAGTGTAAGACAGCTGAGGACAAAGATGGGAAAAAGAACTGAAAGAAGAGGTAATGAATGCAAATCCAAATGTCTTAAAAGAGACTATGCGGCTCCTTCTAGGTTTTGATCAGTAGAAAACAAGCCCAAATGGCTCTTTTACTGTTAAAGGTTGCCGACCGCTGCCATAGAGCAATATAAATATGTACATGTGTCTGCATATATTAATATACATACCATTAATAAACAGTTAAAATTAGACACATCTTATATTTCTTATTTCTGAATGTACAAAATTAAAAGGGGAAAGAGAATGAGGCTGCTGTTGTCATCAAATAAATTCTGGTCTGGTTGAGGCAAATAATTTAATCCATTTATTCCAAATATGGTATAACTTATTTTTCTTTTTGGTATGTCCGTTTTTCCATCCTGAATATTTTCTAAAACAATCCCAGGTTGGGCTAGACTCAGCAATCCCCTTGTTATTGTTTTTTTTTACATGCCATCAAAAGTAGCTGAGTTTTATCTCAGATTTACATTCCATAAAAGGTACCCAATCAAAATATAAAACCTTCAAACAAAGGGGAATTGGAGTATTAAACAGAGCACTCAGAAAGGTTTGGACAACATTACCTTCCAAAATGTCAGTAAGTTAGCATGTTCTAAATACATTTTCTCTCTGCACTCTGGCTTCCAAAAACTGCCTTCAGGGGTTAATCTGTGACTCTGAATTGTCCCTTAGGTGTGATTGTAAGGTTAAAGCCGAATCTGAATTGCTCCCCTACCCCTCTGCCTTCTCCCTATTGCTACAATTTAAAAGTCATTTGAATTTGTATTGTGTCTGAAAGTTTTTTAAGGCGTTAAGCTGTAGCGACTTAGAGCCTTAGTGACTTAGATGACCGGCAACTATTGATGACGTCATCAGCGATAACAATGTCCGAATTTGACGATGTGATTATTTTCCGTGTCTCACTGCTTGGAAGGATAAATGTGGGGATGGGGAGGAATGATGGGTAAATCGGATTCAGCCTTTATGCTGTCCTACGATGGACTGGCGACCTGTCCAGGGTTTACCCTGTCCCATGTACTTTAACAGTGGAACAGATAAACTGATGTTGGCTGGCGGGGGTGGAAGTCCTTATGACAGTTCATCTGATGAGGAACAGGTGTGCAGGATCCTGAGACTGACCGGGAAAACCGAACATGACAAAAGCACTACAAAACCCAAGCACAGAATCCTGACAGGATCCAATCTTTAGCTAGGTGGGCGGCTCTGACGCTTGACAGAAGGATGTCCACACAAACTACCCAATGACTGTCAATAGTCCTCATTTCTAACTGCAGAGATCAAGGTCTCAATAAAATGAAAAATCCATATGATACACCCGTGTCTCACCTTCTTCACTCATACTTTATCCTTTCATGTTGTGCAAGTGTTTGCTACGACCTGTCACCAGCAGCATACCCATAGATAAAAATATACATAAAGATTTGCACTCTACGGACTTACTGAGTGGTCCATGACCTTGATAGTTCATGCATGGCACCCACATGTCCAGGTTTGGCCCGCAGATCACCTACTGTGTGTCTAGCCATAAGGGCAGTCGGGACTCAGGTTAGAGTGAAAGTCTTTGTCTTATTGTCTTCATTTGGTTTCTTCTGCTTTCAAATTGCACTTTTGACAGAAGTGGACCGTAATCTTGCAACACCAGCTACTTTTCTAGAAGAATTGCAACAAGGAAAAAAGTGCTTAGCTCTTCCGCTCTTCTAGGCTTGTTTACATTAAAAGTGGGGTCATCTGGACCCCACAAGACAATGCGCTGAACTTTTTTTAATGATTGTCGATCTTTACTGGTGTCCAATGACAAACATGAAGTCTTGTCCACCTTTGTCATGGAAAGGCTAACACCTCAATGTAAGGGTGGGGTCATTTGGACCCTAAAAGAGAGCACGAGGGTTATAGAAGAAAACTAGCTTGTTGGGTTT
>NW_023420349.1:0-2014 GCF_002922805.2 Oryzias melastigma
GTGATTGAATAAAACCATACATATGTATTTAAAAAAAACAAAATGTTTGATTATTAAATCATAATGCATTGCTTAGAAACATAGGGCTGCACAATACTGTTATTTTCCAGCCAGTTGCTAGAATATATGCCCAAAGTGAAAAGGCAAAAGGAATAGGAAAATTATCCATGTTTCATTGTAGGTTGATATATAAAAACATCTAAGTTAGCTAATGAATTAGCTTAAGTGTTAGAGTCAGTATCTCTTTCAGAAACATGGGGGATGATAGTAAATCACATTGAGGAGTTGGTTGGTACACTGGAGTTAGGAGTGGCATTATTTTATTATTTCTTTAATTCAGAAATTATAATAAAAACTTAATGGAACTCCCAAACTACAAAGATTCAACTCAATTATTATGTGCATGTGCTGATGATGTCAGTGACATTTGATCTTTGGGAGCATTTAAATGTATTTTTGCTTAATTTAAATATTTTAGATCAATAACATTTTGGTGGTTTGGCTGTAATCAGCGGTAACTATTAGATATAAATGTATGTATGATGATTTTGCAGCACATAAAGCCAGAAATATCTCAATCTGAGTTGTTTTGGTCTCTGGACAAAACCCTGAACCTTTTGGTATACACGTAATGTAAATAGTTACTTATTGTATGATGCTTTCAGTCTTCAGAGTTCCTAATTAAAAGCTTATTGACTTATTTTATTGTTGCAATTCAGAGCAGATTATCAAAAAATGTATAAAAACTACTGTACAGGACAAAAATATGTGCTGTTTTTTTATATACAGTAAATGTTGTTTTGGGGCTCTGCAGTTGAGCATTGCTGAGTTCTCCTCAGTACCTTCGACCAGCACTGGTTGGCACTCTCGCCTCACAGCGATAAGGCTCTGGTTCGGATCCCGGCCTGGACCGCTCTCTGTGGAGTTTGCATGTTCTCGTGCATATGTGGGTTTTATCCGGGCACTTCGGCTTCCTCCCACAGTCCAAAAACATGCTTCATGGGTTACTTGGTGATTCTAAATGACCTGTAGGTGTGCATGTGAGATTGTGGTCCTGCAACAGACTGGCGCCCTGTTCAAGGTGTACCACACCATCTGTCAGTAGCAGGGTTGGCTTCAGCAGCACCAGGTTCCGAGGATGGATGGATGGGAGATTAAATCCTTGTCAATGACTTGAGATAAGAGGAATGTAGGGACGATCCCGGTCTGAAAAGGGCAGTTTGATGCCCAGGACCTCCTCTTTAGTACCGGTCAGTGGATTGACTCTCCTGATCTATTAAATCTCTCACTCTGTACAAGGGATCATATCAGTGTGATCAGTTAGTCACATGTAGACTAAAACTAAGAACTTGGTCTTATTGTAAGGATCTGAACTGAATTGGTTCATTAGTTATTAGCCAAGCCTGTTTTGATATTTGAGAAATGTTTGTGAACTGCCTTGAGCAACATTGATTGTAAGATTGCACTTTTTTTTAATTGTTAAAAGTAATTAAAAAAAATGAAAATCTACTTTTTATAAAAAGCTACTTATGTAAAATATTTTTGCTTTAAGTGCCACTCCATCTTTTTTTCTATTGTCAAAGCATTCCCAGTGGTCTTTCATGTCATTTTTAGCCAAAATACAAAAAACTGCAGGTTTTTCTGTAGAGCAGCAGGAGTTCAATAGAAATTCACATTTTCTTCTGCTCCTGATTCACAACAGTTTCAATAAAGACATACAATTTTATGCTTTATTGTCTTTCTATATATGCACCATCAGAAACATTTTAAAAGACCATGTTTGAAAACATCAGTTTTCAACACAGTAGGTCTTTAAAGATAATTCAGACTGGCTAGATTGTTGAAATTACAAAGCATGATGACACAAACATGTATAAAAATGTAAAAATGTATAACTTATAATTTTATTTCAATATCTGGGGGAAAAAAGGAAAATAAAGTTGGAAGCCAAACTGAAAAATAGACTGTAAACCCATTTTGAGAACTCTTTACTTGTGGTTGTCATGAACATATT
>NW_023420350.1:0-2014 GCF_002922805.2 Oryzias melastigma
TTATTGAAGAATAGGGAAAGAAAATGTGTTGGCAATTTAAATTGAACCCTATTTAGCACACAGGAGAAACAGTAGCAAAATATCAGCGAGGTGTTTTATTGCAGAGCAGGCCTTTTTACAAGCTTAGTCAAATGTGACATCTGTATTTTTAGGCTGCAACAAACCTGCTATCTATGACAGGAAGATCCAAAACCAATTTTGTTTTAATCAGAAGAATTAGCATGCATCTCTGCTGCTTATGCATCTAATGCTACGGTCACAAATACAACTGCCACCGCATGATGGAGAGGCATTCATGGTGCCACTCGATTTTTTTTTTTAAATAGTTGGCGTGGTCATGAATGCAGATGGCGGCAGTCAGTCAGGGGGTATGATGTCATTACAAAATTAGGTGGGGCGGTGGCAGCTGGATCGTCGTCCAAAAATAGCTCTAATTGGATGATGTGTGAGTCTCTCCGGACGGCGGCCGTCCATGTCAAGTGGCAACGGCCGCCAAACGCCCGGTAGTATATATAGTATGTATAAAAGTCTGCCATTCTGCAACACTGGTCATTCGTAACTAAGATTTTGAGCACATATTATAATCTTATCGATTAAACTTTTTTAGACATTATGCCTCCCAAGAAACCCGGCAAGGGCAAACCCTGGCACCCAATAAAACGAAAGTCCAAGTAGTCCAACTACAGCACGAGTCTTCATCGGATGAAGAGTTTTGTGCAGCATTAATGCCGCCTCCTTGATTGACGTCTGGTCACTACCAAGCTAATAGTCCAAGTCAACAGTCCTCGTGGAGTACTCACGCTGCTACCGTACGATTTCCAACAATCTGATGCTTTCAGTGGGATGGCAGCACGGTGGCAGTCGGAAATCAGCCAATCATCAGATGATTTTGGGGACCCTCTTATCGGTCACCTATCAGGGTGTCTCCCACCTGTCACTGGACTGCACTGTGCGACCTCCAAATGTGTCCGGATGACCACTGACCTATTTGTCAAAAAAACCATCCGGTCACCATTTAATTGTTACTTTTTCTTAAAACCTCCATGGCGCGGCGATCTAAATCCAGGTTTTTAGTAGTTTTGGCAGGTGGCTGTGGAGCAGCGGTCGACCTTTGATCAGAGGTTTGATTCCTGCCTTGCCCTCCTATGTGTCGAAGTTAACCCTACATTGTCTCTGGTGCACGGTTGGCGCCAGTGTTTGGCAGTGGAGCCAGCATCAGTGTGTGAATGTGTGTGTGAATGGGACTGTGACTGTAAAGCACTTTGGGCCTCTGAGGAAAGGTAGAAAAGGGCTTGACAAGTATACGTCCTTTAACCATGTACACGCCGCGCGGTGGCCATGGAGGTTTTAAGAAAAAGTTATAATTAACAGTGACCAGACAATGTTTTGACATCGGTTAGTGGTCATCCAGGCACATTTGGAGGTCGCGCAGTGGCAGTCCAGTGACAGGCAGGTGGCAGCACAATAATTGACTGATAGTAGGGTCTCCAAGGTCCCCAAAGTCCTCCAATCGGCCATTTTCAGATTGCCATCCCACTGACCAGAAGACAATCTGGAGATTTTGGCTGTGGCATTTTGCGATATGTGATTGTAGTGTCATAATGAACTGCAACTGTAAATGTGTCTTTCAAAAGGCACTAAAAACAAATCACTGAAAGACACTGAAAATCATTGTCTCAACAACAAACAATCTATCAGACTAAAATGTACTTACTTTTTGTTAGAACTTCATGCAGCATCATCTTTGATTTGTATATACAAATAGACATCCGGGAATGTGATTGAAAGATGCAGCTTCCATAATGACAGGGATGGGCAAAATGTCAGTGTTTGAGATTTAGTTCAGATGTGTCACCCAAACCCTGATTTATATACCGATTGTGTCAGGCACAAAGAGCACCTCACTGCCACGCAAGACCCCCTGTCGGTCGTCCTCCTCCTCATCTTCGTCATCCTCTCTGTGCCTTCCGTACCCCTGAGCTTCTCTCCCACCATTTCACTTTTTTTTTTTTTT
>NW_023420351.1:0-2014 GCF_002922805.2 Oryzias melastigma
GAGGATCGTTCTGATTCACACCTGTAGGATCAGTAATAATGGGCTCTTATAGATCTATGCATTCAGGTGTGCTGCAGGTGTTTCTGCAGCTCTGGGAGCATTTTGTGTTTGTTTGCAGAGATGGATGTGTTTTTGGAGTGTGTAATTATAGCCCAACTACAATGCTGCACCTCGCTCATTCTGCCTCTTAGAGAGCAGCTGAAGTGTGGCAGCTGCAACACCCAAGTGGGCTAATTGGCTCCTAAATATGGGTCACACGCTTACAGTATGATCATCACTGAAACGCACCAGTGAAGGAGCGACCTGCTGTGAGCTCGCAGCAGACGGGCTCATCACAACAACACCACAAAGCTTTTTTTTTTTTTTTTTGCTTGAGCTCCAGACATTTTTTTGACTACTGTAACTCTTCAACCGCAATTTTACACAATTAACATAATTCTAATGGATTCTGAAGTGAACCAAAGCAGCTTTGGGCAGATATGCAACACTTAGAGATGATTCACTGTAATTGTGTAAATAACTGAAGGTTTACGTGATGTCAAAAAGTACCACAACACCTCATGTGTTAAAGCGTTAATGAAGCGTAGCTCCTGAAGGTTAGCATTTTTACTCTATACGTTTGATTTCGAACGATTTTTTTTATAGATTCAAAAATCTTGGATGTAAACGTACTAGATTTAGTGTAGAACTCATGATATTTTGAGCTAGATTTCACTTACCTTACAGTTAACCATCAAAGTAGAAGCTAAAAACCAGACCCCAACGTCAGCCTCATCAAATTATTAAGGTGTAATGGAGAAATGCTACAAATAAAATGGTAAAACTTCACAAAACATATTTTTTTCCTAACTGAAATAATAAAACTGTGTTAATTTTTTATTCAGATCTGTTTTTTTTAATAAATGCAGCTTTTTCTCTGTAAAGTCAAAGGCCCTTATTCTGTTTAATTTTCTTAACTTTGATAGCTTGTTTTTTTTTATTTTTGTTGTTGTTTTTGCTGCCCCAGCTCTTACAGCTTAATAATGACATCATTTTTTGTATATTTGTAAATTTCACAAGTCTTATCGCTCCTCTGATGCCTAAAGTCTTTTAGGAGAATAAAATTGTGTTAAAAAGTAAATAAAACAAATGTGATAAAACATAATCAAAACGTGTAACAGTACATTTTCAATAAAAAAACTGCATCTGTTGTGATTATCAAGTTGACTCAGTGACTTTTCCTGTTTTAAGGCGTCAAACAGAGCGGCACTTTTAGCATAATTTTTTTATCATGTCTGTCTTTTATCTGTCTGTATTTTTTATCGTTTACTCTTATTATTCAAAGAGTTTCTGTTTCTTGTGACAGACTTTCTTGTGACATGCTCCAAGTTTATCTACAATAGTTCCATGTTTATCGTAGGAGTTGCGCTCTAAATATAACCTGCAATAGACAAATCTGTGAAAGCAGTCATCTTTATTTCTTATACTTATAGATGTTTATTAAGTATGTGAAACTCCTCATTACACACTTTATATACTTTTCTCTGCAAGACATGACATTTTACACATTTTTCTCTCTTGTTTAAACTCTCACAGTTCAAACCGTCATTGAAAAATAATGAAGGGATTAAAGAATGAAAGCAAATATCTGATCGCAACTGAAGATTTATGTAAATGTGGCACACTGAGTGTATTCTGTCCAGGAGACACATCACAGAGGAGATTGATTGGCAGGGTCTTCAGCCAATCAGGATGCAGAGAGCAATGTGCTGTAAAATCAATAAAAATAAAAGCATGCAAAATTGCTCTTAAAAAAATCCCCATGGAAGGTTAACCTTGTTATAGTGAGGGGCCAAAATTATAAATAAATGCTGATTGGCTTCATCATGTCATCGTCATGGAAACGAGGCAATGGAGTCTGACCCTAGAAGCCTGTCCTCCTCAAGTTGATTGATGGATTGTTTTTCACTCCTTTTTTTCTTGCTTCAAAAAGTTCGCTTAATTATATCTGTTGCTCCGACTTTTCCAAGGTGAC
>NW_023420352.1:0-1177 GCF_002922805.2 Oryzias melastigma
CTTCTGCTGCTTGCATTTTCAGAGGTTTGGATGGAAATATTTTCTGTTTTGCCTAAATAATGTGAAACACAACCATTTATTATTTTGTGATTTTTTTCATTTTTATCACACATAATGAAAATATCCTCTTATGTTGTGTGGTATGAGTCAGTGTTGCTTTAGTGGCCACCAGTGACTTGTTCTCATCTGACCAGGTTAGGTTCCTTATTTTGTAAAAGTACCCAATCTGAACTATTTGTAGCAGTGGTTTGTGCAATTGAAAGTGTAGTCATTATAGTTTTAGTTACCTGGATGCAACGAAAACAAGAACTAATGTAAAAGTCTGTCTCACACAGGTCACCAGAATAGCAGTGTGAGTTTCTTCCAGAAAAAAAATCCCAGCAATGACTGATCTCTGCTCTTAAAGGCCCCATTAGTCTATTTGCAGCTTAGCTGTGGGCACGTCAGAAATTTTCACAGAACTCATAAAAATATCATAGAAATCTAGTTGCTTTTCAGAATAAAATGATTTCAACTCATTCATTACGAAAGTGTTGCAGAAGGAGACAAATAAATGCACCCATGAGAGTCTATTTCTGAAAGAATAAAAGTTGACTTATAACTGCTGGTTTGGTTGTTTGGTTTACATGGGACCACAGTGCAATTTTGTGATCCCACATGCCTTTTTTAACTTGTTCTCACATAGTAGCATATAAGTAATCCAAATTCACTCAACATTTTGTCAGGAGTGTTTCCAAATGCTCCTCAACTTGAGACAAAAAGCAAACCAAAGTTTCTCTATAGCCAGATAAATTTTCACTGAACAGTTTTATAGGAGAAATGACATTACGATTTTTATTTTAACTTTAAAATGGCTATTAGGTCAGATTTTCTTTATTAGTTTTATGAAATGTATGTATTTCATCCTCCATCCTTCTCACATACAGCCTTGTTTTATGAGCTAATACTGGGCGATACAACGATCATGTGGCCAATGGAAACGTGTATATTGTGCAGTTTCTCTACTATTGTTTCAGTCCTTATTATACAACTCAATTAAATGGTACTTAAAAAATGAAGTCAGAGAAAAGTAACTAATAGCATTTTTGTCAACTTTTTTCAGAGAATAACTTAAAATGTACTTTGTTATATTGTGATATATATCACTATTGTGATAGTACAAACAAAGGATACCTTT
>NW_023420352.1:1326-2012 GCF_002922805.2 Oryzias melastigma
GGAATGAGACACTTTCATTTTCAAGATCTGTTGTTTCTGATCATTAAATTGCTCCAACAGGCTTACTTCTTTAGACATGACAACTGGTAATTACTGACTTGGAATACGCAATCTTACACTGGTGAACATGCACAAACAAGTTTGTTTTGAAGTTGACAAGTGCATCTTGACATTCCTTTCCTTGAAACAAGGATTTTTTTTAACCTCATTCTGTATGTTCTATAATGCAAAATATATGTGTTGTTTGTATCTAGATTCCAGATGTTAGTCCCCTCATTAAGTCATTTCTAATGTTCTGCTGCATTAGATTTTTTTTTTCTTTTTTACCTAAACCCATCAAAAGTGTTGTCATCTGTCATTTCATTTCTTTAAAAACTTAAAACATTTGTAACAAAAGCATTTATGGAACTTGTCTTATTGAATTGAGTTATCACTGACTTTTATATGATTAACTAAAATGACAAAGTCCAACTTTTAACAAATTAAATGTTCTAAAAAATAAACTCTGGACTGTTCTCATTGCATTTTTATTATTATTTGTTTATTTTTTGAACTAATAAAATAACAAAAAAAAAATGCATCACAAACACAAGTGCAACAATGTCAGTATTCAAAGTTCCAAAAGGTCTTTGGAAAAAGTGATAAACCATATTGAGTTTAAGGATCTTTCTTTTTTATTCAGCCCA
>NW_023420353.1:0-2011 GCF_002922805.2 Oryzias melastigma
CTGGAAAAAGTGAGACGGGGATGGAAGCGTTATATTTGGTAGCAGGGATGAACCCTGGAGTCCTGATAGTGGAGCCGCCCCCCTGCTTTCCTGGTGTCAACCTGCAGGAAACTGGCAGGAAGACAATAAGCTCATTACTGTTGACATGGAGGCTGAAAAAACACGGGGATATCAGAGTTTCTCTCAAACATTAGATAAGGCCAAACAATGCAGGAAAATAAATTAGAAATGAGTCAGGAGGACAGAGGCGGCAAGATAGCGGTGACACAGAATTCTGCTTCTTTGTCAACAAACGTGACACCTGAAATAAAAACAGCTGAGCAACTTTTAGCTGAAGTGGATCTCAATAGTTGTAAAAGCGGGTCTTTTGGGGGAGCTATCGAGTGAAACGAGCTAAAAGCAGTAAAATGAAAAGTGTCTATATGGAAAATCACTTGCAGCATCAACACATTTACCCAGCAGAAAGTTTCAAATCTCACAATTTTTGTTTTCTCAGATTTCTTATCTTTGGCTCTCTTCCACCCTGTAGTCTGTTTGGATTCACACTGAAGTGAACCGCACCAGAGTTCACCTGCAAGTGAACATTAGTGGATCGACCAGAAATATCGATATTATCGATCCAAAGCTGGAAGTGTATCGGATCGATACCAACCCGCAGATATCAATATTTCAACTCTTGTATGAAGAGTCTTTTATGATGTCAGCAGCAGGAGAGAGAGCATGCAGGCAGCATGGATTCCTCCTCCTCTGCTCAGTTTTTGTGTTGCTTTTTACTGTTTTCTAAAAGTTTTAGGGCCGCAAAAAAAAAAATAATGTTTTATTACAAGTATTTTCTTGTAAATTTACAACTTTAAATCTTGTAAATTTTGGGGGGTTTTCCCAAAAATTTGCGTTAAAACGTTTAAAAAAAAGTTTTTTTTGTAAACTGTCCCTAATACTACATTGTGTTTTTTTAAAAGCTTGTATTTGAAAATAAAGGCCTTCTAGTTTATTTTATTTGCACTTTTATATATAAAAAAATGTTACATAATTTTGTGTCAAATAAAACACAATATTGGTAATGTTAAAAAATGTTAATAGATAAGGAATAGAGATCCCTTATTTGTGTAGATAAATACATCCTTTAAAATAGAAATGTTATGTTTATCAAAACCCCGCCTTCGCTCATCAGTAGCTAGGATAGGCTCCGGCACCCCCGCGACCCTGAAAGGGAAAAAGCGGTCAGGACAATGGATGGATGGATGGATGGATGTTTATCAAGTAATTAGAAAAGGGCAACTTACAAAAAAAGCATTCACACCACGGTGAATAAAAACAAGATTTTTAAGGTTCATGTCACATCCAGCGCATTTAAGAAAAATATTGATATTTTCGATATTGACAGATGTCAAATAGGTATCGGATCGAAATCCAGATGCTCAGTATGGCCCAGCCCTAGAGAACATGTATATATTTTTTATCTTTTATTACCAAATCTTTAAAATTCCTTTTGAATCAGAGTCACTTTTTTCACTCAGCATTAAAAACCTGTTTTATTTTAGGCATCAATCTGCAAAATTCATCCCCCAAACATTAATATTCAGCTTCTATCAAAGTGATTAAAATGTAAGACTGCTCTCAGTGGAACATGAAATTCATGCTGCCCCAACATGAATTTAAAATTTGACCAATCCAGACTTATGACTAATGTAGGAGACCGACACTGCATCATGTCTGCCTATATCTCTGAGTGGTCTCAAGCGTATAGTGACGGCGTTCTCACTGCTGGATTTGAGTCACGGTTATACAAAGTCTTGCAGAAATGTCTCCACTGAGGGAGAAATATAGAGTTTTCTTACCTTATCTTATTATTACAATCATTAGTCTGTAATCCAAAGAGTTTTTCTTAATTAGATTAGTTACAAAACTTTCCTTTTTGGGATACGATGTGAGGATTTTCTCAGAAATTGTGTCTGGAAGGCTTATAATGAATAATACATTCAGCTATTGGTTGAACTAAAAAAAAAAAAAA